>NC_084713.1:600000-900000 GCF_033807575.1 Cydia pomonella | reverse complement strand
CAGGATCGGCGCCGGCTGATAGACAAACGAAAAATGTTATTTATTTTATTTTATTTAAATTTTGATTCAGGCAAGGCCCATACCGTATAAACAATAAATAAAAAAACCGTAAAATTAAAATTAAACACTATTTAGACGACTGAGACGACGATCTCTGTTTGTGGAGACTGGTCTGTTGAAGCTAACATGGGCTATTATAATTAGTAACTTTATTTTTGAGTATAATTACAGTGAGACACCGCATTCGGTTCTCGTATATATTTTTTATCTTAATAAATGTTTTACGTATATAGGATTTTGACTCTTGGAGACCCTAATCATCTGTAAGGATAAGTTGATAAACGATATAATCTTTTAGTTCTGACACTTAGAGACATTTACACTTCTAAATAATCTATAATGTTTTTTTTTTTAATATTATTATTATTATTATAGTTTTTCTTTTGTAATTCGACATTAGACCCAAAAGACTTTATACATCTCTAAGTAATAATAATACTTTAATTTGCATTGATATTTTCAGTTCATTGTATTTTATAATTGTTGATGTGATTTTTATAATTGTATATAAATTCCATGTTGACGTGTTGTGCTTGTAGTGTAGCCCTTGTGGCCTATTTGCTGAATAAATGTTGAAGTTGAAGTTTATAATTTTTATTTTTTGTATGGGGGAGCGGAAGCGATCTAATCTTGCTTGTCCAGATAAAATACATGCACACGTCTGACTTATAACTCGTATAAGCTTGGATAAGTAGTAGTTATTAAAAACATTGCAGTCTTAACGATTTTAGTCAGTAAACATTACACAACATACATGTAACCCTGATGCGTGGTAAGTGTAGACAATCTTTAGCTAGCTCATCTTGGACGTAGACTAAACATAAAGAGTGGAGTTAAATAGAAAAGATTAATAATGTAAACAAATATGACAGCTTTTTTTTAACATTTGATATGTAACCTAAAATCTCTAGGAAGGTTGTTTTCACCGAAATATTAATACTTGACATATGGGTATAGGGCCGATCGGGCGCCCCAGGTACCGCTGGTGTGATGTCGTGGAGGCGGACTTGCGTCGGCTGAATGATTCATGGCAGGAAACCGCGCTGGATCGGGACAGGTGGCGTTCTCTCGTTTCGGAGGCCAAGATTCTTTTTGGATCGCTGAGCCAAAGCAGTTAGTTAGTTAGTTATAGGTACAGGATGTTTATTTTATCACCTGCAATAATTTACAGGGTTAATATATAGGTCATACTGATCGCAAAAGAGTAAATAATTTTTTTGTGATTTCGGGGTTGGTTCCATAGTAAAAGTTGCTCAGTATGACCTATATATTCACCCCGTAAATTATTGCAGGGGACTAAATAAACATCCTGTATTTTAACTAAAAATATATACAAATAAAAGATTTTAGTAAATTATTTTTTCGGGTTAAAGATATTTATTATTCTCAAAAGAAATTAACATTTCACTTCATGAGATTTAAAAACTATTTACATACATGCCATGCAATTGCGCCCGTGAGCTGTGATTTTATACTTAAATTATTAACAAATATCACAATAACAACATTCACAAAGGCAATAGTGGGTAGTTATTGCACTACGACAAATACCTAGAGATTGCTAAGCGCCAGGCCCGGATTCAGGTGGCGGGAATATTAGTGATAACATAGACCTTTAGCTTTTTTTAAAAGATGTTAAATGATTCAACCTCCTTAATTTTTTTGGCAGACTATTATATAACCGTGCTCCTTCAAATGTTATATTTTTATTACCATAGGCTTTAGTCCGGGGAAAGGGTACAAACAGATTATCCGCACTGCGAAGGATCCTTCGGCCTTTTTGTCTATTGGTAAGGAAAGCTGTTTGGCAGTGGATTTGTTTTTTTATGATCTTCCTGATTAAAATACATGTATTAAAATTAGAGATGTGCCGACTAGTCGCCGACTAGTCGGGAAAGCCGACTATCCGGCTACATTTATAGTCGGCGACTAGTCGGCGACTAGTCGGCAAAATGAGCCGAATAGTCGGCTGCCTAGATCTTCCAAAAAAATAAGGAAATAAAATAAAAAACCACCATACTCGAAGTGTTTGCCGATTGGTACCAGTCCACCTCACGAAATAAGTACTTGGCATTGATTACTTTACTTGAATCACCTTCAACATCGTCAAAAAATGTCCACACGCGTGATTTTCTTTTAGACATTATGTTTATAAAGATCACTACTTGTTTATTTAAACTTTTAAACAACAATTACGATTCGTTTTGTATGTTTTTCTAATAATAACACACCGGAGCAACAAGTGAATCGGAAAGGTAAACAAAACTAGTCAAAACATGAAAACGCAACCACGTGCGGCAGCGAATCAGGCGACCCGAACGTTCCCGATTACGCCCGAACTTAGGCGAAGACCATAGTCGGCTACGCCGACTAGTCGGCCACCTGACTGCCGACTAGTCGGCTAGTCGGCTAGTCGGCCAAAACCATAGTCGGCACATCTCTAATTAAAATGGTATAACTGGTTAAGGCTCATAATTTTAGTTTCTGCGTATATGTTTTTAGTAGGAGTAAGGAAGTCATAATGGAACAAAACTTTAATTAATTTATTTTGTGTACATTTTATGTCCTTTAAGTTAGTTTTAGCGGAACGGAACGGATAGTTTCTATGAGATAGTCCAAGTGTGACTTTACTAAGGAATTATAGATGTTGTAACGGACTTCGCTCGGAAGATATCTAACTATGCCCCGTAGGGATCCTAATAAAGATGTCAGTTTTGATTTCAGTTTACTGATGTGTGGTTTCCATGTCAAGCCACTGTCTAATATCAGACCCAGATATTTCTCCTCATTGGATTGTTTTAAATTGTCATTATCAATATGTAGAGGTGTGTGTTGTTCTATTTTCTTATTTTTAGGTTTAAAAATTATATATGAAGTCTTAGAAGTGTTTATGGTTAATAAGTTGCATTTAAACCATCTGTGTAGATTATCAAGATCTTTCTGTGCTGTGTTAATAATGTTGTAAATCGAATGTCCAAAGTAAAAAATACAGGTGTCATCAGGATATAAAGAAATTTCGCCATGTATGGTTAGTTCGCTAATAGAGTTTACGTAGATCAAAAATAGGAGTGGCCCGAGTATGGAACCTTGTGGTACTCCAAAATTTAGAGGTTGTGGTGTACTCTGACTTTTGTTAATTTTGACTATTTGAAACCGGTTGGTTAAATAAGAATCGAAGATTTCATACGCCTTACCAGTTATTCCTATGTTGGCGAGCTTGCTTAACAGGATAGTGTGACTAACAGTGTCAAACGCCTTTCTAAGGTCAATGAACACTCCAAGAGCAATGTTTTTAGCGTCAAGATTTGTTTTGATTTTCGTAATTAAATCAATAGTTGCCGAAAGTGTATTCGATTGCTTGCGAAACCCATATTGACGTGCAAATAGAAAGCTTATGTTATTTAAATATCCATACAAACGGTCATATAAAATCTTTTCAAAGATTTTGGATATAACGGGTAAGACTGAAATTGGCCTGTAGTTATTTGCATCTGTTTTTTTTTCCTGACTTAAATATTGGACAGACCTTGGCTATTTTCAAATCGTCAGGAAAAGTGCCTTCTTCAAGATGGTTATTAATGCAATTCGTTAGATTTTTAAGGATTAACTGTTTTATACATTTAAGGACTTTCGTACTTATATCGTCTATGCCAACGCTGGTGTTTGAGTGTAAATTATCAATTATTTTTGAGACTTCATCTTCACTGCATGGTGTAACATTAGATAGAATGGACTTTGATGCAGCAGCACGTCCAAGAGTATATATTTTATTGTTATGAAATTGACTGGGAATTTGATTCGCTACGTGAGATCCTATAGTAGAAAAATATTTGTTAAAGTAATTTTCATTAGTAATTGGACCAATGTCAGTTAAAAGTTTTGGAGCAGCACGGTCAGTTTGTATTTGGTTTTGACATAAATTGTTTATTAAGGTCCATGTTTTCTTTGGGTCACCTTTACATTTTTCAAATTGTTCAAAATAGTATTTGTTTTTTGTTTTAGCTATAAGTTGATGTACTTCGTTTCTTTTCCGTTTGAAACGCTCTTCTATCGCTTTATCTGTCGGGTTTTTCTTTGATTTTAGTAAATTATTTTTTAACATGCAGAAACGTCTGCGAACGATGCTATTAAGCTTAGAATAAATTTAAAAGTGGAAAAATTACTGCCTTAGGGGGCTTGAACTTACGGCATCTGGTTCAAGTCTCACCCAAGCCATAATTTTTTTCCAAGCTTAAGATTTAAATACAGCAACTGTTGATAATATCATGGTCTTCCTTAAATACGTAGTGCGAGATTACGAACGTAATGAAGGTAGATTGGTTCGTCGTTTACATTTTTTGCCATTTCTGTTGAACTCCACTTTACGTAGGTTTGTTCATTACCTCCTGAAACATGTATTTCATGCAATTTTTTATTCTTTGACATTTGGAGAGCCTTTACACCTCCAAATCTTATTAATGTCATTATTATTGTGTATTATTATCTTTCTCAGACCGTGGGGACTTTATACATCTCCAAACTTAATGTATTAACCGTGGAGACTATACGTCTCTGTCATATTGTATAATATACTTGACTTGGTACATACTAGTTATGTATTCTGTAGCATTAGTTTATGAGACTGCTCGCTTAACAGTCCAGGCCAGACGTGATTTATTTATTCAGTATAAATGTTATTTTGACACTTGGAGAGACTTTACACTTCCAAGTCTTATTAGTATTAGTACTTACTCTGACATTGGGGACCTTTTACATCTCCAGATTTAATGTATTTTTAACCATAGAGACTATACATCTCTATTGTATTGTAGTAATTATTTATTTTAAGATTATTATAATGTAATGTTTACCTAGGTGCCAATACCTGGGTAAACATGGTTGTAATTATAAATGTTGTTATGTATTTTTCATGTCACTATATGATGTTACTATAAATGTTGTATTGACTTGTAAAAGAGCCCTTGAGGCCTACTTGCAGAATAAATTTTTGAATTTTGAATACTCTTATGTTGTCATATAGTTGTACTAGGCCATAAGTATTTGCTAGAGCTACAGACCGACCTCAAATGCACCTTGAAATTTTAAAACAAGTATTTACGAAAATGTTGTTTATTATGTTGTTGACATTAATACACCAATCAGGGTCAGTCCAGAACAAGGTTCTAGCTAAAACTCTTAAAGGTCTGTAGATAGCTTGTCTAGAACTTTAATCTAAATATCTGCTGGATTTTCAAAGTGCGATTTTTAAGCGTCAAATGCGTGTTATTACTACACCGGTAACATAATACTTTACACTTTATTTTATTCATAAAGCACATTTAATTACAGCTAGGCATAGTAAAATTAACACTTTGATTATCTACACACACACATGTACATATTCTAGAAAAAAAATATCCAAAGCACGGCGTGCACTAAGTCCGGGAGACGTGTCACATTCGCGGTTTTCCCCTAAACAAGTAGTTTAACTTTATTAAATTCACCATAAAATTAAGCAATATTTCGTGCAAATAATACTTACTATATTTAAACGCTGGTTGGCCATTAGGGCTTGTGCAGAAATCACGCGAGGTTTTTACGGCTACTTTTTTGACCCCCCCCTCCCCTTGGTGATATTTGGTGAGGGTCTTGGCTAACCCCCCCTCCCCCACATAACCTCACGTGTATTTTTAATTTATTATTTCGTGCGACATAATTTTAAGATAAATAGTATAGTATAGAGGAAATCTTGTTTATACTCGCTATTTTGAAGTACCAAGTGATTTATGTTTAACGAAACCGAGAAAAAGTATGTGGTAGATATTTTTTCTCAGTTTCGTTCACTATAGAAAAATACACGTGAGGTCTCCTTATACCCCCCCTCCCCCAACGTGATCTATCGAGATTTTTTCGTTACCGTTAATACAGTTATACGGTAGGGATTGATTTTGAAGCACCTAGAACGACTTTATTTTAGATTTTTTTTAATATTTAATAGTTCTAATTATCGTTATTTTCGTGTAAAGATAACACGTACAATATGTTTAACCGTAGTCGTAAAAAACATCCCACCAAAAACATTTTCATGTAAAATGTTGCCAAGACGAAACCATAAGGCTCGCACTGTCAAAGAGTTATCAGATCTCTTGTAGAGCCAAGATTCTAACTCTATAAGCCCTCTTCACAAACTCTACACCTTAGTCAAAATATGTGGCTTGGCCGTTTCGCTACCGTCACATGGGCGTAAGGTGAATTTATTCACTGTTCATTACCTATCTGTTACATAATAGTTATTGTATTAATTTATTTACTTGATATTCGATTCAGTTTATTTTTGTAATATTGTCCTTATTTGAATATGGACTTCACCTCATACCAAGTGGTCTTTCCTGCCGTCATCGCTGTTTGGAGTTGTTGCTAATGAATACCAGTAAATATTTAATTAGATTAATTACATTACACATATAGGTACATACTTTTTCCTTAAATTAGTTAGGTCACCCAGATTGTTATGTAGTATTAAAGTAAATAATTTTCCGCAGTTATTTGCCATTTTTAATTATTTTTAGGTTATAAATTGCTTTTTCTGTTCCTGAATATATTAATACTCCACTAAATTTTATTAAAATGTCAAACCAGAATGAAATGGTTTTGTACAAGATTTACGTTATGATTTATACAAGTTTCTACCATTTAATTTAATTTCATGCTTTATTAATTAGTTATCTAAATTTAATTACGATTATGATTAGTCTACAAGCCCTACACATTACTCAAAATTCAAAACTCAAAATTCAAAAATTGATTCTGCAAGTAGGCCTCAAGGGCTCTTTTACAAGTCAATACAATATTTATAGTAACATCATATAGTGACATGAAAAAAACATAACAACATTTATAAATACAACAGCCAATACCTGGGTAAACATTACATTATAATAATCTTAAAATAAATAATTACCACAATACAATAGAGATGTATAGTCTCTATGGTTAAAAACACATTAAATCTAGAGATGTAAAAGGTCCCCAATGTCAGATTAGTCACAAACTCTACACATTAGTCACAAATTCTACACATTAGTCAAAATATGTGGCTTTGGTCGTTTCGCTAGCGTCACATGGGCGTAACGTGAACAATATATTCACTAACAATTCATTATTTTTTATTATACCTACAATAGTTCTTGTAGTAACGCTCTACAAGAGATCTGATGACTTTTTGACAGTGCGAGCCTTATGATATCGTCTTTTTTTTAATACGACGTCGGTGGCAAACAAGCATACAGCTCGCCTGATGGTAAGCAGTCTTCGTAGCCTATGTACGCCTGCAACTCCAGAGGAATTACATCCCGACCCTAACACCTGCACCCTCGTCTTGGCAACATTTTACATGAAAGTGTTTTTGGTGGGATTTCACTACATATTGTAAGTTGCTTATCTTCCATTCTAGCTCAAGAAAATTTACTTTCGAATCTTTACAGAGTTTTGCTCATATCTCGAATATATTTACGAATAGCATTATAATTACTCGGAACAAAAGTTTCAACATAAAATTTCCTACAAATTTATTTATGTTTATTTTTACTCTACGATCAATACTTTAGGAGCTACACGGTGTTTAAGTAACAAAGAGATAAAAATAGACGATTTACGAAAACGTCGATTTTTTGTTATTGTTTATCATAACTCAAATTTTTAGTTCAGAATGAGCAAGCTTAGTTACGTACTAAACAAACATAAAAAAAACTAGCCAAGAGTAGTCGGGCCATGCTCAGTTGCATAAACTCAAAAACGATAAAACCGATCAGGTTCGCTATAATTTTCCTTGAAAGTCTTTACTAAGCTTTGCTTTCAATATTTTTTTTCATATTTTTCGGACCCATGGTTCAAAAGTTAGGGGAAATAGAAGGGGAAATACATTTTTTTTCTTTCAGTGTGATTATTTCCTAAAATATTACGTTTATCAAAAAATGATTCTAGAAGTATTAGTTTTAAAAGACCTCATCTATCCTTTTTCCCCCAGGAAGTACCTGGACACATGACAAATGGACGCCCTAAGCTTTTATAGTCATCGGAATTTGTACCAAAAGGAGCCTTCATTAGAGCACCAGATCTAGCTAACGCCCGCGAGCTCGCAAGCAAGTTTGCTCTGCATTGCGCGCTTTATTAGCGCAACTTATGGAAAAATTACATAAAGCGCGCAATCTACAGGAAAATACCGTGTGTACCTAATCGCGACGCAAAGGCTTCTAAGGAGCGTTCATCGCGCATGCGCTGCGCGGGGACAATTATGGGCGCAATCTGCGACAAAAAATGTTTAATAACTTCTAATCAGTTAAACTTGTTTCTGGCAAGTAGGGCTGCTACACGGATATTTAGAATTCAAGTATTTGACGTTTACTGTGTATTAAGAGGGGGTGTTAAGTCAAAAAATTTGAAGGGTTCAAAAGATATGGCGCGCCCCGCGAAACTTGCGACAGGGAAATGGCCATTGCGCGGGTCTTTTATCTTAATCACTCTGAATTTATAAACCATGTCATGTAAACCGATGTTTCTTAAGCTTAAATTTCTGCCATTTCTTTGCCTGTATATTTTAAAAGTAGCCAAATTTGTAAAACAACACCCTGAATACTTATTTATTACAGCTAGTGTCATGTGCCCTAGAAATAACAGAAACGGTGAAACTTGTAGTTGGAATGCAAAAATAACTGCTATTTTTAACAAAAATTGGCCTGCGATGTGTGTGGAAATATTTAAAAAGCTGCCACCTGACATTAAATGCTTGCCAATTCATAAATTTAAGAAAACCCTACATAAATGGCTGATAAATAAAATGTTTATTACTTCACGATTATTGTATGTAATAAATACTTAGTGTGGACGGTTTAGTTAGGAGAAACTTTATTTATATATAACAATTGTAATCTGAGGGCCTACCGCGAACCACGTTCGACGTGTTGCCTCCCTCCCTGTCGCACTCGTAAATTCGTACGTAAGTGTGACAGGGAGGCCACACGTCGAACGTGGTTCGCGGTAGGCCCTCTGACTCTATTTACGCAAATAAATAATTTATGATTTATATATATGTCAGCGGTGGTAGCACGGTCGCATTTGTATTGCCTGTCACCATGCCTGTCACGTTCTAACAAGTATGTAAGTGCGAAAGTGACAGGCATAGTGTTAGGTGATAAAAATGCAGCCATGCTGCCACCGCTGTTTGAAATTTTGCTGTTTTTTATCTTTCTGGCTAGTGTTAGTAGCTATTTTATAAATACCAAAATTATACTGCTCTGCAGTGGTAGCATGGTTCCAATTAATAAGTAGTAATTTAACTACCTATCTAATAATCAAAAATATTTCCCTGATATGGTTGGAATGGAATATGCTTTTTCTGATAATCATAAAAGTCCATATTAAATAACAATTTTCCTTGAATACGGTCAATACGGGTAAAAGATGCACTGCTGGGGCCTTCTTACTCATCTTACTGTTTTATATGAATGTAACCATGGAATACGTGCTTTTAAATAAATTATGTTTTATTGAAAATAATTATTGATTGATGTAGGTATTTTATTATTTATGGCAAAATATTTAATAAAATTGATAAGTCAGTCTATACTTGATATAATAATTTTAAAGGACCAGACCATGGAACACATTAACCAGCGCTGCCCCCTGCATTCCTACCAGGGGCCACCAGAGGATCTGCTGCATCTCACACCCGACGCAGCTGCTTGGATCGGCATCCTGAACGTTGACGTTTAAGTTACTAACGAATAATTTTAATGTAAATAATTGCCTATTTTTATATTTATGCCATACGATTAAATAAATAATAATTTTGAAATTATTACGGACAAGCAGGTTGTTATTTTAATTCTCTTTGTGTTTTTCCCTTAATTCTAATGTTAGGTATTTTGATAACAGGACATTAAATATTATTTGATGACTTAATAATTATTATATTTTCCTATATTTGATGACTTAATAATTATTATATTTCATATACTTTAATAAATGTAATATTATTTAAATTCTCGTGACTCATTAACACAATTATATGAAGGGTACGCGGAAAGAACACGTTTAGTCGCTTTTTTCAGAAAACTATATTTTCATTTCAAAATGTATAAGTTCTTAATGAACTGTTACACACACCCACACACTTGCTTCTAAACTCTAATCTCTTTTCTTGCTCGTAAACGGTGTTATTGTATGCCAGTATACTAAGACGGAATGAGCTATTTCATGCCCACGGGCGTAATATATTTTTTTAATTTCATTACGTCCGTGGGCATATTGGGCATTATGTTTTTTCAAGTAGGTATAAATGAGTTTTACTTTTAAAATACTGTCGTTTTTTGTGTAAGTTAATAAATATTTCATTTGATTAATTTAATAGCCGTTTTAGTACATTACGATACAAATGTGAAAGTACCTTTTCGCACGTGTATTGTACAACGTTTTACAGTACATATAGCCCTTAACGCTTTCGACATACGCACGTATAGTGTTAGTTACTGCACTAGAGCGGTGAATTAGGGCCATATGTACTGTAAAAAATAGTTATACTATTTAATCAATCGTGGCTGGTCTGTGCCTTCGAAAAAATTACAATATGGTGGACTAATGTTTGAAATGTCACCGTATTTAAGAATTATTTCGTTTAAAAATTTAGTTTTTTCCTCACAAGTGTGATGAAAACCATTGTGTGTGTGTCGCGGGCGGTACAAGAATTACGAACTCGTGTTAATAAACTCTTGTCTACCGCCCTTAAAACACAATGTACTATTGCTACCACTATTTAATATATATTGTAGCCCAACCTTTTTTTACTCAAAAAAACCTGGTCACGGAACTAACATACATTTTTATGAGACTGCTAGTTTAACAGTCCAGACGCGGTTTATTTATTTAGTATAAATTTTATTTTGACACTTGGAGAGACTTTACACCTCCAAATCTTATTAGTATTAGTACTCTGATATTGGGGACCTTTTACATCTCCAGATTTAATGTATTTTTAACCATAGAGACTATACATCTCTATTGTATTGTAGTAATTATTTATTTTAAGATTATTATAATGTAATGTTTGCCCAGGTATTGGCTGTTGTATTTATAAATGTTGTTATGTATTTTTCATGTCACTATATGATGTTACTATATTGTTGTACTGACTTATAAAAGAGCCCTTGACGCCTACTTGCACAATAAATTTTTGAATTTTGTCATTGTTCTAAACTTTAAAAACGCGATTAATCAATATGTTACTAAAGTGACTAGACATATTCTTTCTATGTATCCTTCATCTACGTTTGGGTCTCTATAAGCTACAACATAAAATAACTATATTGACTCTCCTGATCTTCTTGAAAAAAATATTTTTAAATTGCCTCGTCGTATTCCCACTCGCCACCCCCAAACATTCCATATTAGCTATTGTGGCTCTAATTTTGCCAAGCATACTTTTTTTAGACGAGCCTGTCATGATTACAATGGTACATTTTCAAATTTAGATATTTGTTCATTATCATTTTGTAAATACAGTAGCATTCTGCGAAGTTCAATATTTTCTCTATAAATATTGTATGTTTTCTTCTAAGTACCTAGTAACTATATATTATTTGCACGCATAACAACTATAGCGATACATATATTTTTAATTATTTTGTATACCACTTTAAATTCTGTACTATGTCATGCATTTATTAATTACCTACCGATGTTTTGAAGTCCCTGTACGCGTGACAGACAAGAAGATGCCTAACACCTTCCCTGTTTCGATCTGTAATTTACTATGTATTCTTTTATTTTCAATGAAACTAAAGGTCTGTTTGTTATCACTTAAGCTTATCTATATTAATATTGTTTCCTAAATAAATTAAAAAAAAAAACATAGAATAGAATAGATTTTACTTGTATTCATTGTACATCGTCATATTACCAAACTAATTTTTACACATAACAGTGAACAAAACAATATTACATTTCTATGCAAGTCAATACATGTCTATGTAAGTTAAACGGATTATATATATATATGTATATATATATAATATACTGAACACAAATTAAATTAAACTTCTTTTCATTAAATTGAATTATAGAGATTAAAATGTCATATAAACAATTACTAATTACAAATAGATAGCTTAGCTTATATATAATAATTTAATGGTTTCGTCATTCATCCAGGAATTCATTCATCCATACATTTAGTTTCTGAAAATAATTCGAGTAGCAGCCCTAGTTTACTCCATAGGGTGGCGATGGCATTCGATGCTAGCGTCCATTGGGACGAACATGGAATCGTCCCTTAAGATATTTTCACTACGTTACACTTTTTTTCTCCGTACTTTGTCGGTTCTTACTTTGGACACATAGGTAGATAAATAAAAGTGACATAGTCGTGCTAACTTAGAGTTTGCACTTTGCAGTGACAAAGTATAACCGTGCCACATTGAAAATATGCTTTCAAGGTTTATATTAACACACTGCGCCTACAAGGATATACTCATTTATAAAGTGTTTTATTAACCTGCAATATTTTGCGGAATCGAAACGCAACTGTCACTGTCACACTAACACGGAAGAGTGATAGAGACACAAAGAGAGAGAGACGTTTCGTTGTCGTAGCAATAGCGATTGTCACCTTGATGGCTTGGTCGGTACTCGGTACTCGGAAATAAAATTGGCTCCCATAGAAAATATCAATCTGACCAGCCAAAATGTAGGAAATAGTAATTTTTTTTCGCAATTTCGAAGTTGATCCCATAGTAAAAGTTGCTCAATATGACCTTTATCACATCGTAAAATATTGTTTATTATTATTATTATGAGCCCATACTGTCCCACTGCTGGGCAAAGGCCTCCCTCTTATTCTTCCACGTGTCCCTATCCTCGGAAGTCTCCCACCAGTCTCTGTCGAAGGCATCAAGTTCGTCCCGCCATCTCCGACGAGGTCTACCGTGACGCCTTACAACCTGTGGGACCCAACAGGTGGCTGTTTTGGCCCACAGGTCATCCGGCATACGGCAGACGTGCCCTGCCCAGTCCCATTTGAGCTTAGCGGCAGTTTCAGCTACATCAGTTATTCCAGTTTTGGAGCGTAGTATTGTATTTTTAATGCGATCGGTTAACTTCACGCTCAGAATACTACGCTCCATAGCTCGCTGACAAACCTTGAGTTTGGTTTTTTGAAAACATAGGTTATTTAAAAACAGGGGAGGATGGAGAACTTGCGGACGCAGGATAAAACCGGACAAACTAATATCTACTTAATCCCTTCCTCCTGCGCCCTCCCGATGCAATCACGTGTTACTTTGATCCATACTTAGTGCCGCGCAAATATTCAGGGCAGACGGCTGCGCACGGTTTTCAAGGCAAAAAAAGACAATTTTCTTCGTGAATTTTCATCCAATTTTGGGTGTTTACTAATTTGAGTGACAGGTCTATGCGTCTATGCTAGGTAAGCGATGGTAAATAGTGATATTTTCTGAGGATTGCCTCGCTAATAGAGTATGAATTGCAAATATTTGTTTCAATGTCACGTTTTGATAACTACAAAAATTCTTGTTGATTCTTTTAAAACCAGTTGGGGTAAGCGCAGACACGCCCTCCAGTATAAATACAGACGTCCGCAATTAACCCTAGCTCGATGAACTGTAAAAACATTTACCACTTACTGCACATTTTAAGATGCCTCGAAATTATATGAGAAAAAAAGAGCAAGCATACACCATCGACACCTTACAAAAAGCCGTGCAAGAAATAAGTAAGTAAATACCCCATGCTGTCCGTAATTAACCCACCTTCTGTCCGTGTTTACCCAAAGAGCTACGGGTACGGACAGACAAGATTTTGTTTTTCACTTAAAACTTATAATTGTTGATTGATCTCGTATAATAATTAATGTTGATTTTGTAGGTGTATAACTGTATAACCGAAGTTTATTAATTAATAAAGTCAGATTGATTATTGCTAATAGTATAGAAGTTATACATTATTTTCTTTCCGCGTCCGCAATTCTCCCATCCTCCCCTACTGTACGTTCTAAGTGGACTCTGCAGCGTGGCGAATGTGTAGCTTTAGCGGATAGACATTAATGTTATGGTCGTTAATGACGCTTCGAATACTAGCTGCCGGAGATTCCTGTCTCATACCTATAGTTGAGAATCACCCGAACTCGCTGCCAAAACGCCGCGTCCATACAATATAAGTTACGTTCTCAATCAGGGATTGCAATCCGGTCCGGTGGATCCGGTAATCCGGCCGGATCCGGAACTTTTCAGGGGCGACCAGATCCGGTTATATCTTACTTTATATAATAAGTAAATATATAAGTAAGTAAATATTCTTTATTGTGCACCATACATTTAAAAATAGACAGGAAATGAAAAAAACACGTAAAAGTTAGGTAACAACAGGCGGTCTTATCGCTAAGAAGCGATCTCTTCCAGACAACCTTTGGGTAGCAGGAAACAATGAACTTACAACATTGAACGGGTAGTGCCGATATACATATAATTCAACAAAATGAAGACGCAAACAATATAATACATACCTACATACTAATAAAATAAATACATATATACATACATACATTATATATTATACAATCATAAATAAAGGCAAGTTAAGGCAGCGAAAGGTAGTGAGTCTTCAAAAGATTTTTGAAAACGGGAAGGGATTTAGCACGTCTAATGTCTAATGGCAAAGCATTCCACAACCGAACAGCACGAAAAGAAAAAGAGTTGCTATAAAATTTTGATGATGAAGGTGGTGGAGCAAGGAGATGCATCTCCGCACAGCGGACCGAGGAAAGATAGTTGAAACGCTTTTTAAGATATAGAGGGGTGGAGGGGTTGAAAAGAATGTTATAAAGAAGTACAAGGATATGAGAGTTACGGCGATGACGAATAGGGAGCCACTTGAGCTGGGTACGAAATTCAGAGACGTGGTCATATTTGTGTAATCCAAATATGAATCTTATACAGACGTTTTGAAGGCGCTCAAGTTTATTTAGCTGGTCCTCTGTAAGATCAAGATAGCAAATATCGGCATAATCCAATATAGGGAGAAGAAGAGATTGAGCAAGCGCAATTCTGGTAGCGAGCGGCAAGAAGCTACGAAGCCTGCGAAGTGACCCCAGAGAAGCAAACATCTTCCTACTGATCTCACTTATCTGTGGTACCCAAGACAGTGTGCGATCAAATATAACTCCAAGATTTTTTACCTGGCTCGATAATGGAACCGGGACACCATCAAACACTATGAAAGGTAAGTTAAGAAAGTCAATCCGAGAAATGAGTTGAGAGCTGCCTAAAATTATAGCTTGCGACTTACACGGATTAACTTTCAGCCCATAGCGTTTGCTCCAACTGGAAATGTGTTCCAAGTCCCGATTTATGGAGCCGATACTCTTAGGTAGATCGTTAATTACGCATTGAGAGTAAATTTGGAGGTCGTCGGCATAGAGGTGGTAAGAAGAAGAAATATTAGTAGTAATGGAGTTGATGAAGATGGAAAATAATAGAGGAGACAGCACACCGCCTTGCGGAACGCCGGCCAGGGTGCTGCTCCAAGAAGAAATGGAAGAATCTACCTTTACTCGCTGCCGACGACATTCCAAATAACTACGGAACCAGCCAATTGTCACGGGAGATATGTTAATAGCACGCATTAAACTGAGTAAAACATCGAAATCTACAGTGTTAAATGCATTGCTGAAGTCTAACAACGTCAGTACGGTGAGCTTACGGTTATCCATACCGGCACGAACATCATCGCTAATTTTTACTAAAGCTGTAACCGTACTGTGACCGGAGCGGAAGCCAGATTGTAAAGGATTCATGAGCTCAGTATAATATACAATATAATACAGTCTATAAAACTACTATCTCGGATAAAAAAAAATAAAGCAAGATGACACTTAATGCACATTTCATATAATTTTGGTTAAAATTATAATAATATCTTCTTTTGTTACTAGAATGGGTGTCAGCGATATAAATTAACCGACTTGGTATTACATGGATCTCGCAACTTTAGTGGAAGAGACAGTTGCAAGACTTGTTTTTTTTACAAGTTATGTTTTTGATGCCATAATATTCTTAGGGATTTCATTGGAGCCAATTCGTACTAATATTAGGACCGTGGGACGCTACAGGATATAAATTGATAACACTGACCATGCTACTTCAAACAGGTAGGCTACTAGGCATTGAAAACAAAAAGTATAGTCACTAGAAAAACTAGCACCCGTTAAGGTGATACCAGTTAACGTTTGCCCGTCTACAGGCTGATTTTAAATCGCGATTCAAAACCACTTTAGCAACGTAGACATACTAGATATCCGAGCTTCGTAAGAATAACATGTATAGTGTAGTCGTATAGTTCAAATACCGATATACTTACATGTTTCTTTATGTGTCTTCGGTTTTCTCTAAGATGCAAGTTTTTGTCTATATATTTATTTTATCTTTTGTTCACATGTGAATTTATTTCTATCTACTTATATTGTATCTTTTTTCTTTTTTGTTGATTATTTTTGTTACCTGTCGTGATTATTTCACCGTATGGTTTCATCGGAAGATCAAATCCGTGCACCAAGTTTGGTATTTGGTATGCCAAATAAAAAAAATATTAACTGGAATTAGGGACCATATCAAATTATTTAGATTAAATTTTATATTTGCGTTTTAAGTAGTCACACTACTAACTATATATCAATTATAAACAGATGTCCTATTACTTAATCTTCTCCACTCTGCCCAGTCTTCGGCATCCTCAGGTGTAAGATTTTTCTCTTCCATATTCGCTATCCCGACGTCCAGCCAGCGCTTCTTAGGCCTACCACGACCGCGAGATCTAGAGCCTTGGACAGTGAGGTTGAGGCATCTATTTCCGACGTAGTCTACTGGTCTGTGGCTTATATGGCCATATCATCTGAGACGACTTTCCAGCAGCTTATCCGGTACGTCACGGATTCCGAGGCTGCCGCGGATGTGTTCGTTACGTATGCCATCTAATCGCGTAACGCCACACATCCATCGCAACATCTTCATCTCGGCGACGTGAAGTTGCTGGACATATCTTCCGAGGACAAGCATATACCTACTCACTAAAAAAAACCTCTCTTCGGACCTCGGCCACTGACTTTTCTTTAGTATAGGTATCTAAGTATTTCAGTTTAAACATATCAATACTTAATTATTTTCCATATACAAGCTTTAAATTTCATCCTGTATACACTTGTTATACCGACTGTAAAATTGTCTAGCATATCTTGAGCCCTAAATTCATAACAGTTCTGTGTGATTGAGGTATAATTTATACTGGATTTTAAGCTATATATATTACAGTTGTTAATAACATACAGATCGATGAGCCCTCGATGGAACCTCTTCTAAGCCCTAGGAATCATTGACATTTAAGAGGAGACATCGATATAATGTTATGATCATGCCCATTTTTAACCCCCCACCCGATCTTTGCTGGTGTGGGCATGTCCATAAGTACTACTCCAAATTAAGCGTAGCTCTTAAACGGGTGTACCGACTTGGATGTGTTTTTTTTAATCTGAAAGCAGGTTTTCTAACAGTGGTTCTTAGACATGTTTAATCAAAATCGGCTTATCACTTTCATTGCGTCGGGAGTTTTTGATTTTAAATTTTGCGTGTCTTATTTAGCAAACTTGACAAATTATGTATTTTAGTATTTATAGACCTATAGTAAACACCCCTATAATGGAACAGACACCAGTAATGGGATGGTATAGACAAATCCTGTAAAGCAAGTATTTACCATCAGTTTTTAATCGCTGAGAACATTTTACCATAAACAAGAGCCAAAGAGCTGCTTAAGTATAACTTTTCATTAATATTTGTTATTTGAAAAATAATGACGCCAAACATCCCATGATTGGAGCAAAAAACCATAGGTTTAATTGGTTAATAATATTGAAACCAATTGCAGTAGCTTTCATTAAATACATAGAAAACATAAATGACGAATTGGATATTCAATTTTTAAAGCATAAAGCGGTAGAAATTTTACAGTAGTCGTTGAAATATCAAAAATAATATTTATAATAAATTTTTCTCTTCATTTTTCCCATGATTGGTGCCGTTTAATTACTTGCATTCGTCAAAAAATTAGTATGAATTCACCTACTTAGGTACTTGTTTTTTTTTCTCTACTAAGTGTTTTCTTGGCGTGGGCGTGATAAACATGTCCATACCTATGCAAAATAATTTACATGTTTACTTCAATTTAATTTAAATCACGTTCAATAGGAACAAAGTTAAAGCGAAGCGAAGGTTTCAGCTTCGGCAAAAATGCTTTCGTACGTCTGGCTGTTCTCTACAGGTTGCATAATTTCTCAACCAATTCTCGTCAAATTTTGTGAGGAAGTTCTTTTTTTATATACCAAGTCGGTGACAAACAAGAATACGGCCCGCCTGATAATAAGCGGTCAGCGTAGCCAATGGATGCCTGCAATACTATGGGTATTAAATGCGCGTTGTCGACCCTTTGAAAACATGTACAATATACATTCATTTTTTGAAGAGCTCCATACAAACTGGTGTGCTGACGAGTACAATAATAATCGTAAACATAAAACTTGGTAAAAAGTAAAACCGCGTAGGCATTAAGAAAAAACATAGGAATAAGCAGACTGAATTTAATATATTGTACCATTATTCTAAATATAGCATAGCTACAATGTGTTCTACACGGCTACCATGAGTTACCATTTGACATTTACGCCAGTGGCTGGGTGAACTCGATTGCACCAATATATCAGTGCGAGCGAGATGGACTGCGATCGAGTTCTCGCAGTCGATAGCGTACGGACTAGTGTAGACTTCGGCATCGGTCGATCATTTATAAGTAGGACTTAAGCTTGTCCTAATCCTTCTAACAAGTTTATAAAAAAATACTGCCCAATTCAATAATGTATGAAAGGTCAACTTTACCAGTGTAAATAGATATTTAGGCATTTAGTGCAGCCAGGAACTCGAGTCTTTAAAGTCTAAATTTAAAGAACTCGACTCGTTCTTAAGAGGCGCTGCGCTAAACAACCATCCGACTATTTTAGGTCTCGAGTCGAGTACTTTATCGAGTCTTTTTAACTGCAACTCAAAATGACTGGAGCCACCGATACATATTCCACCAAACATTGGTCCGTTTTATCTAAAATTAGCAGTGAAGAATATAAGCGTCATTGAATGGTGTACCTAACTCAGGAGGTTTACATGAAAACAATGAAAACAAACTTTTTTTAAGAAGAGATCTCTGAAAAGGACTCAACAAAAGGCTCAAGTCTCTAACAAATTGAAAAGAACTTGAGTAGACTCGAAGAATTATATAAGACTGAGAAACAAAGTCGAGTTTTAAAGCAGAAGACTCAAGACTCGAGTCTTAACCAACAAAAGTATCATCGTAGTTATGTCTAATTTCATATCACCTCTACAATCCTGCACCAAACTGTTTCTGTTTAGCCCAATAGTTGACTGGTAGAGAATGCCTCAAGGCGTAAAGTCCGCCATTTGTACTCTTTTTTATTGTAAATTTACGCAGTAAAGTTTAAACAAATAAATAACAGTAACTCTCTAGTCTATTTGGTCTAGTTGGGTCTACGGTCGGCGCGCGCGCAGCCTATAAATTGACATGTGCCTTATAAGGTACGCCGCCATTCGTCTCGAACTCGAACGTTAGACTGCATAGAACGGCAAAAAGATTTTAATAGGGCTCCTAGTGATGTTACCAAGGGCATTAATATTCCCAGTAATTTTCTGCTATAAATTGACATGTGCCTTATAAGATACGCCGCCATTCATCTACAACTCCAACATTAGAATGAATGTTGGCACAACTTGACGTCCCTATGCGTGCACGACCACAGATAAGATAAAGACTTGAATTTTGACAACCCTAAATAGCCAAAAGGGATAGTGCCATACATTCAAAAAGAGACAGCATGATTCGTCCCTGAATCGCTGTCAAACTTTGGTTTTGTAGGAAGTGTCATTTCTACATTACTACTATATCGGTAGTACGGCAGACTTACGGATTTTTTTTAATTTATATATATTCGGGATTCGTGGGATGTCGGGAATATTTCCAAGTCAAAGGTAGACATATCGAAAACGAAAATAGGTAGTCTTTTTTTCACTGACTTTCCGTTCATGGTACATCACTAACTGGGCCAGGCTAGCACACGTTTTATTTTGTTGTTTGGCGTCCCTTTCGTTATATCCTAGCTAGAGCAGGATTCGCGCATGGGAGGAAATATAACAACGAGGCAAAAAGCTCACGATTAAGGCTTCTACAAGCGTTGCAACCAATGGCATGCGATTTTAAATGATTGCCGGCTAAGTAGGGGCAACAAGTTCAATAGATCTATCAAATGCCTCAATGTAACGTAAATCGCATGCGATTATCGCGACGTTTGTAGAGGCCATTATAGGAAAAGTGAGAGGATGTCCATTAATTTCGTGAGGGCTTCAGGGGGAAGTGGGTCAAGCCGTGTCATCTACATCGATTCAGCGGTTTAAGCGTGAAGGGGTAACAGACATACAGAGTTACAGACTAGCCGGATTGAGTTACTTTCGCATTTATTATAATATTAGTAGGGATTTTATGTGTACATTTTAGTGTTAAATATTCCAATCTTCCGCATAAAACGCTAGGTCCACGGGGTCCCAGCGCGCACAAGTCTTAGTTGAAGTAACTGGTGATCGAAGAGCTGGCGGCTACCTCGCACAACGTATCAGAATTGCGATACAACGAGGAAATGCCGCCAGCAAACTTGGTACAATGCCTCAAGGGCTTATTTTGTAGTAATACCTCTGTAAAGATCTAAGTATGTTGTTATTGTAAATAAAATATATGCACGTCTTTTCTAGATCTAACTTGATAGTTTAAAATCAAATCGCGCTGCAACCTCACCACAATACTGCATCGTAAGAACCTCCTGCCTGCATCAATGCACTATCCCATCTTTAAATACTTATCCTAACTCACATCCCCAGCTAAGCTAAAAGAAACCTTAACAGACTTATAATAAAGTATGATTTGCATTTAAAGTTTGTAGGTTTATAAGATGTTTTCTATAGAAGATGTTTCTGGTCAATAACAGAGGTTTAAGTGGGCAAAAACATTGCAGACCGGGACAGCATTCCTCAGTCCCTTGGGAACTTAGGCACTAAGCGAATCGTTGGGATTGCTGCGTGACATATGAAAGACTTAGTTTTATAAGTTGTAGACTATGTTTTCATTTTAACGTTGTGTAGAACAATACCTAATACATCATGTTTGGCGTGAGTTAGGTTAAGTAGACTAGGAGCGTTAGAACATATTTGTAAGTTGGTTGAACCTGTATCATTTAAGTTGTTACGACGTTATGTGACACAACAAGCAGATTCCATACACATTTTTAAAAGCTCCTAACTCTTATAGTCTATCGAAGGAGCATAGCTATGGTGTATAGGTGCATAGGTATTAACCTATACAATACAATAATGTCAAAACATTTTCCATAATGTTAAAGTCCAGGGAGGACAATGTGGAAAACGTTTGTATGAAGAAGTAACCGTTACTCTATCGTCATAGCTTCGATGAAATCTACAATAAATTGGTCACGGGCGTTTGGGTTGGGGTGCTATTGGGGAGAAATGCCACCATTTTGTCCTATCTGCCTTTGGCTTTGATTGAGTAAGTTTCGAAACAGAGGGTCTATTTACCGCGAAAACCGAATATCGTTATCTGCATCTCTATCACTCAAATATGCAAGAGTGGTGAAGAGGCAGGTAACAAAATTTCGATTTCTGATTTTGGCGGTAGGCTCTCAGGTACGTATGAATTGATTAGTCGGTCAGCGTTCGGGCCGGGCGGCCTTGGAGAGAAATGCCGCCATTTTAGCGAAAGTACGCGGGAGCATGGTAGCGTGATGACAACAGAGTCTACCGCGAACGCCAAAGATCGCAAATTGCGGGCATCTTTCTCTGTCACTCTAATTACGCCTTAATTGGAGTAAAAGAGAAAGATGTCCAAAATTTTAAAACTTCGGTGTTTGCGGTGGGCCCCCAGGAGTGGCGATTGAACTTATCCCTACTAATTATACTATATTATAAATGCAAAAGTGTGTCTGTCTGTGAGGAACTGGGAGTTCACGCTTAAACCGCTGAACCAATAGACGGAATTTGGTTTGAAGATAGTTTGAGTTCCGGGGAAGGACATAAGACAGTTTTTATTAATCATTATTCTGAGCCACGGACAGAAGCTCCTATGGCATAATATATGAATAGTATAAACTAGAATAAACCTATTCAATTTAAATAAATTACACTTAACTAATTACTTTCGCTATTTTGCCGCTCCCTGCTAGACCAGCCCCTAGAGGAAATACGAGCCGCTTCTCAGATTTGAGAATTTTAGATAAATATATCCGCCGCGCTGACGGGGGCAGCTCCTAAATTTTGTGCGATAAGGACGCCTGCAACTTAGGCGAAATATTCTGCCAAAAAGAAGAAGAAATTTTGTTCTCGACATTTTCCTCTTCCAAAGCTTAACCAATCGCAAGTAAATTTTGGGAACGGAATGATAAAGATATTATCTGCGTCTGACCGTTTTGATTCTTGAGTTTAAGTCGCATTTATTTGGATATTTTTAGCGCTTTTTAAAGTAATCTAGTTCTTCTAATCAATCAAATAAAGAAAAACCTACAGACACACGTACTAGTAATATTCATTCTCATTTATTAATACTAATATCATTACATAAAAGTTGAAATTAAATTAGATAAATTAATTTACAATTACTATTGCATTATCTTTACAGTTTAGGGTGATATAAATTATATAGTTGTGATAAATAAATGTTAATTGAATTGTAAATTAAGGCATGGGAGAGGAGCCATATTGAACTTATAATTATATATTTAAAAAAAAAAACATCGAGGAAAATGTCGAGAACATTTGTATGGAATAAAAATTACCACTAATATTTCCCCTTAATAAAACAAAAACTTATATTTGTAATTTCAGCTATACCACTTAAAACGTAGTGATTATATGTTCTTTGATAGTAGTTATTATTCAACTACCATGGTACCTATTATTTTACTTTTAAAAAAATTGGTACCATTTATAGTTAAGTATTCTAATGCAATATACATTTTATTACAAATGTATGGCACAATTGTATTCAAAAACATAAAATGCGAAAACTGCCAACCATCCGTTCCAGGGACTAGAGATGAATATCATTTAAGTTAAAGTTCAAGTTGACATTTAGAAAAACTTTCTTTAATTGATAGCGGCGCTGACCTTTGGTCGCCATCTTGTGAGTTAATTTATGAAAAAAATTCTAATGGCGGCTGTGTGTAGTAGGTATTCTAGATGTCTAAAAATACCTTTCATTGAGAGCATTTAGATTAGAGTGGAGAATGAACCGTCATTTTAATTCGATAATAATATATTATTTATTATGTGATTTGCTAACAATATTTATGGTACAAAGGAATAAAATAAACATAAAATAAGCAGTTTGGCGAGTAACTTTAAAATTGATTATGTATATGTGCCTTTGAAAAAAAAAATTCATGACATAAATAATATTTGTTTTCATACAGATATATATCCCCATTTTGCCTAGTACGGGATAATGTAAATCTAAATATGTACAGTAAGCTGCAGAGATAACTGACCCCCTGCATAGAAACATATTTGCAGGTGGGGGTTCGGTTATCTTTGCAGCTTACTGTACCTACTTAATTTATATACCTATTTATTTAAATTTACTATCAACGCACAAGCTCAGGAGGTGGCTCGATTTTATAAGTTTTTGGAAATATTAGATAGTAAATAAATATGACGAGATTTTATATTATTATACCTACGGATCCTGACTAGGAAATGTACACCAATTTTGTACGAAATTTAGGCGAATAACCGGTTACTAACCTGTTTTTACATACAATTAAAAACCGGTTTACATTCCCTAATCCCGACTGAATTTCTAATCGACCGTTTTTTTTAGCTTTATCCGGCGCGACTGAGGTTTTTATTTTAACCCATTTTCTTACCACCACACACAAACAAAGATAAATCCCACAGTGCTAAACTAATAACAAAAACACATTTAGAACTTTAAAAGCGTTGTTACACCTATACCTAACAAAATCTATCATTTAATGGCCTAGGTCTAGCCTGAACCTATCTGCCCATGAGCGATGTCAATGAATCCAGCTTACTTTATCGCCAACCCCCTAGTCTCTAAGACATGTAGCTCTTTGCTAACCTACGTTAGCGCTTAAAACCAGCCAAGTGCGTGTTGGACTAAGCATAACGGAGGGTTCCGTACCTTACAATCAATACAATCAACCATCATACAATCAATACATGCACACACAGAAGCCATACAAGCACAAAAACGTAGCTTTACGACTTACTCGTACATCTTTTTCATAAGATGCATAGTTATTTTGAAGTATCTTCTTATTAAGTTAATAGGCTAGAGGTGCCATATAGTGCCATATTTTATATGATTTTTTTTTTAATGATAAAGTTTTAAATGACCTAAAATGACTTCAAGAACAATATATTAGAAATTTTTCCAATTCTGAGGCCTATAATGGATTAATGACTTTACCGATTATATTTAAAATAATTTTCGTGGAGAGTAATTTAATAGGCTTTATTTTCTGGATTTTTTTTAAATTTCTTGCACGCCCAGATTAAAAGTTAAAGGGGGAGACACAATTATTTCCAAAAGAAGTCTTTAAATAAAAAACGTTATTTCAAAAGAGCTATCGAATTATGTGCTACACGTTGACTTTACTTGATATCTAATAATAGTTATTTGTTTTAGTAGGGGGCAAAGTTGTTGTTTAACCACTCGTGCTAATATTGATACCCAAGCAAGCGAAATATTCTAAATTTGAACCACAAGGGTAGCGAGTGGTTCGGGAAGTGGAATCTACTACCAACATAAGGAAAGTACTAACTGTAAAATATCAAACAAAATCAATTCAAAATAAATGTAATTCAATATTTATCATTGAAAATCATCATTCAAAAGTCATTTCTACCAGCCAACATAAGGAAACAACTCAAAATTTGCATTTGATTACTTTGCCCCACATGTGGATAAAATGCAACTTTCTCATCAGTTTTTGAACAATCAAGAGAACCTTTGCCAGCTGGTGTGGTGAAAATAAATAAATATTATCGACGTAGTCCCACGGTAAGCTCAATAAGGCTTGTGTTGTGGGTACTAGTCGACGATATATATATATTTTGGTTTTATATAAATACTTATATACATAGGAAACATCCATAACTATGGAACAAATTTTTGTAATAAGCACACAAATAAATGCCCTTACCAGGATTCGAACCCCAGACCGCCTGCTTTGTAGCAAAAGATACATTGATTGAGTAAGATGCGTAAAATCTAAGACAATGTCGCGCTTCGAATTCGACAGGTAAACGAGATGGCGCTGTACCGCTCCTTACATTCTGCGGTAGCTCTGACTGTCAAAAGTTGACGTATGACAATTCAGTCACCGCAAAACATTTACGCAGTACAACGCCATCTGTTTTGGATATCAAACTAAGGGGCCCGTTTTTTCTTAGACTTTACCTCTCTATTTTTTTTTTTATACTACGTCGGTGGCAAACAAGCATACGGCCTGCCTGATGGTAAGCAGTCTCCGTAGCCTATGTACACCTGCAACTCCACCACCTGCACCTCTCTATTAAATTATATTAATTAATTGACTATTAATTGACTTATTAATTATGAATTCTCTTTGTTTGTAGGCAGGATCACTACCGACTAGGATAGAAGCCGTAGGATAATGTTCTTCTAAAAAGGTTTTTTTTGCTATTTTGGCCACGGAACTCTAAACACTGAAGCTAGAACTCTGTCGTAACTCGACTAGCCAGGTTTAGAAAAGTTAGCGACTCCGCCTAGGGTTAAAGACTTGAGACCTAACGCGCGTGTATGCGTTCGCGTTACGTTCAACGGCGTTAAGAGGGCACACGTTCTTATATTCTTACGAAGATCTACTAAGCTGGGTACGTTTGTGCGTGAATCTTATAGACATAGAGCGGTTTTTCGGGGGCAAAAACGTACCAGGGCTCGTGATTAATTAAATATTGACCCAAGTGTTACTCATCAGGGATAAGTAATTCTTTTTTCATGTGAACCGATTTCAACGATCTTTGTTTTATTTGAAAGAAGTTTTTAGTGTAATCTTATAGAAATTTCAAGTAAAATTTACGCCCGCAAAGGGGGTTAGATTGCAAATTAATTTTGAAAATGTTTTTTGATCATTACAAAGTTGTCAAGGTAGAAGTCTGATTATATTTATCCTGCAATATTTATGATAATGCAAATGTAAAAAAAAAGATAATTTTTCACCTTTTTGCTTCATAAATAATTTTTTTCACTACCTATGAAAACAATGTAGACGAATGTTGAGATTTTAAATTTTGCCCCCTCTTCATAATGGAAAGTTTCCATAGTTAATAAATAAAAGAAAAGTAACACTTTAATGTAGACACATAAAACCTAGACAGGTTAGCGTTGTTCATAACTATTACAAATGTCAAATCGATAGCTTGACGACCGGTCTGACCTAGGTGAATATTTCTTAGTTATTATTATTAATTAATTAATTAAATTAGTTAATTAATTCATTAGTTAATTAATTCATCAGGCATAGATTACTCAAAGTTCCATAATAGCGAGCAGAGCATATCGACATCAAATCAGCCTATTTTTGAAGATGTCCAAACAATATAATAATATAAGCTTTTGAATTAAATTGACAAAGGTCCCCTTAAGCTATAGTTGCACCGCAAACGCGTGCTTAGTCGAGGAGAGCACTGCACCGCGCCGAACCGGTTCCTAATCGGCGGCGGCGCTCGCTCCCAACGGCGCGCGCAGAAAAACTTATAAAACACGCCATTGTTTGAGCTCACCGAAAAGGCGTTTTGCACGGCATTCAGTTGCTACAGTGATGTCAAAGATTTATTGATTGTGTGAGGTCTAGGACGATTACGAGCTTCGAATTTGAGAGTTAAACCGGATATAGCCATATTGCTCCCTAGATTGTGCTGCAACTCTGGCTGTCTAGTTAACATTAGACAATTCATCTGCACACCATTCTTCGACAATTTTTTGGTATTCGACAATGCAACATGATGACATCGAGCTGACGTGATGATTGAGAGTACTAGTGTGCCATCAAAAATTTTCCAAATTTGCGAAATATCCACATTGAAAAATTACGGACACTTCTTATATTTTTATTTATTTTATAGAAACTTTATTGCACAGTAAAAATATACAGTGACAAAAGGCGGAAACAATGCCACACGGCATTCTCTACCAGTCAACCTTTAGGCCAAACAATGAAGCATAGTTGGTTGAAGCATATTTTTGGTATAGGAATCGAAATTATCCGTTTCCGAAATGTAAGTTTCTTCAATTTCCTACGAAATTTACCTGAAATTTTGCCTTTAAATATACTTACTTAGTTTACTCAATGATTTCCCATTTTTTTTTAACCCACATTATTTTTTTTTATTTTTTTTAACCTGTGAATTATAAAAATAAACAATGAAGGTATCTAAGTCCTTCTAAGTGTTCAAGATTCCGGAACAGAAAGGACTTTTTTGTCAAGTTAGCGTACGAATTAGAATTCCCAAGGGCCCTCGCTAGGCACAGCCAGCCGCCCAGCTGTCCTAAGTGACCTATAAAGATCGTTCTGCACCATTTGTTTACCCATTAGTTAACCACTTTTTTCAGTCTACCCAGTTTTTACATCGACGGAACCCTAGCTTGTAATGAATTATCATATTTGTATCAGACTAACATAATGATGTTACTTAGTCTAGTATAATTTGTAGTCTTTTGCAGGTTTTCATTGAGTATGACATAGTGGATATACGGATCGCTTTGTTTGACATAATTATTGAAAGTAATAATGTAATGATAGTCATATTATCATTTGTCATAACTCTGAAACCGTTAACTTTTCAAGAATTTCCTTAGGTTATCCTATAGATTGGTTAGGTTAGGTTAAGTTTGTTTTATGGCAATCCTGAAAAGTCACGCGTTTCTGAGAAAAACCAAATTATGACTAACGAAAATGCGGACAAACAATACATTATGGCTTAAAACTTTATGGGAAACAATAGAGACCCAGTGATACATCTTTTATTTTCACTCTAAAAGTATTTTTGTGTGGGAAACCAATCAGTAAAATAAGACGAAACATTCAAAATTTTTTACCTGAGTTCGACCCTTCGCGCCTACATTTTTCAAATTCATACTGGCAAGATTGGCTTGCCAGACTGTACAAGTTGCGGAATCTATCAAAAAATAAGGAAAAATCCTTGAAAATGTCAGGAGAATATCACGGTAAACAAGGAAAACCTTGGATGGAAATAGAAAATTTCGAATTTTGCAATTTCGGAAACTTTCCGACTGTATATTGTCTGTACAATGTTTTATTTAAAGGAGAAGCACAAATGCTGTATTACGTTTTTATTAAAGTTGCTCGGCTTTTATATGTAAAATATTACTTTACCTATTAAGGTATATTGTATGTAGGTAAAGCAAAGTTCATACTTAGGCGCGCGGTAGTTTCATGCGATAAACGCAGCGTTAAACGCGATGCTTTTGCCGCACACCCATTTTACATCAGATAATCTAATGACACCAACATTGTTTTACGCGGTAAACGCATTGTCATTTTTCCTACATTCTGTTGACGCATCTGTTTAACGCTGCGTTTATCGCATGAAATGGATCCTAGTTATATGAATAAAGACAATTTATTATTATTATTATAATAAAACAACCACGCGCTTTAACAATAATAGGTCTTAAAATTTTCAGGTCTGTTAAGACCCTCAGCACATGGAGTATAAGCATAAGGCCCTCAGCACACGGCGCGTAAGCGTAGTCGTCGCGTATGCGTATCGTAAAAACGTTACGAGTACGAGCCGCGTAGAGTACTCGTGCTCTCGTTCTACGCGCGTATTACGATACGCTCAGGTACGCATCTCTTATGCTTACGCGCCGTTTGCTGAGGGCCCAAGCGTATCGTAAAAACGTTACGAGTACGAGACACGAGACAAGAGTAGAGTTCTGCGTACGAAGCGTTGCGTTAGCGTAATCGATTTATAAGTTAAACCTCATTAGCTTACGCTTTGTTTTTTTCGCCAGTATTACACTACGACTGTCGTAATGACGACAGAAATCTCATACGCTACGCTACGATGACGCTTTGTGTGCGGACTTTTTTGAACTTGTTCGAGCTCGTAGCGCTCTCGTTCTACGCGCGTATTACGATACGCTTACACGTCTCTTACGTGACGACGCCGTGTGCTGAGGGCCCTCAAGAACCCTCATAATCGTAAGACTGTTGCATCCACCACTACTCTCCCTAAACTCCCTACTCTCCTCTGTTTTCTTGTTTCAATTATTTTGCCGCATAAATAAGAGTCGTGTGAGGTCAGGTCGAGTTATTACAAAAAATACCTTTAGGGGCCTTTGGAATATGATATAGTATTTTATGCAACAGTTGTATAAGAAGGGTCAAAAAAGCCGAGTGGCGTGAGTTACAATGTGAGCCGGAGCCGAAGGCGTAGGCGAACATTGTAAAGGAATACGCCACGAGAATTTTTTGACCTACTTATACAATGTTGCATACAATATTTTTCCTACGAGTCAACAAAAATAAATCTTAATTTAGGTAAACAAATTACAGCAAAAGTATATAGCCAAGACGCGCGAGCATACCTTGTTACGCGCCCGGCCCGCCCCGGGCCGCGGCCGGCCGGTCGGCGACACCTCCTCGTAACTCATGAGGCCCTGGTACTTGCTAAATTAATTTTTTGGACAAATTTTTCTCAATTTTGGCCACCGTAGCCTACGGAGACTAAGAAGCAACGCTAAGCGGTCTTCGTAGTCTATGGGTGTTGCTATATTACGGGAGTCACATGCGTGTTTCTGACTTATGAAGTAATTATTTTTACTATGCAACCAAATGAATATTTTGTAAGTTGGCATCAATGCACTTAGTTTAAAACTGTATTCGTTTTGGTTTTGTTAGGTTGGTAGCCATTAATCGCAGTAACATTATAGCTTATAAAAGCACAAGAGCTTTTATGAGGAATAGACAATATAGACTTTTCTTGAAATCTTTTATGTATGTTCTTATATTCGTGTTAATGAATGCATAAATGACAGATAACAGTAGAGGAGTAGGAAAATAATTTAATGATATTAGCTCCTTTTCAAAGGCGTCTTTTTATATTCCTAGCGCTCATTAAATATACAGCTATAGGTAAGTAAGTAAGTAAATATTCTTTATTGTTTTACCATACAGTTTAAAATAGACAGAAAATGAAAATACAACAGGCGGTCTAATCGCTAAGAAGCGATCTATTCCAGGCAACCTTTGGGAAACTATGAACTCATCATCAAACATAAATAAAGGCAAGTTAAGGCAGCGAGAGGTAATGAGTTTTCAAAAGATTTTTAAAAATGGGAAGGGATTTAGCACGTCTAATATCTAATGGCAAAGCCTTCCACAACCGAACAGCACGAAAAGTAAAAGAGTTGATATAAAATTTTGATGAAGAAGATGGTAGATGTTTATCCGCACACCGGACAGAAGAAAGATAGTTGAAACGCTCTTTAAGATATAGAGGGGTAGTGGGGTTGGAAAGAATATTATAAAGAAGCACTTGTACAAGAATATGAGAGTTACGGCGATGGCGAATAGGGAGCCACTTGAGCTGGGTACGAAATTCAGAGCCGTGGTTATATTTGCGTAATCCAAATATGAATCTTATGCAGACGTTTTGAAGGCGCTCAAGTTTATTTAGCTGGTCCTCTGTAAGATTAAGATAGCAAATATCGCCATAATAGGGAGAAGAAGAGATTGAACAAGCGCAATAGGTGTAGGTGTAATATGATGAAATTTTTATACGTGACTAACGACTTAAAAAAACACTGGCAATAACAGGTAGAGTCCGTCTAATTCTGCATCGCCTTTGGCAGAACAAAGTGTGGAAGTCTCATTATTTGTCTCATAGAAATTTTACATTGAATTTGGTACTTAATTAAATTGTAGGAATTCCTGCTTTTAAATTACTTTTCATTAAAATGATAGATCGATTGGTCGGACATATTGGACATATGGCCTTTCTAACCGAGCACCGAGGTTCTCTGTTTCAGCTTAGGCAATAAATATTTCGTATTCTATCGGGATATTGGCTTCTGCGGCTCGTAGGTATTTCTTAAACCAACTGTCTGAATTATTTTTGAAAAAAAAAAACCAAAATGGCTGATCTACGAGGGTTCAGCGGTTCTACTCAAAAAGCTACTAAGAGTACTTGGGGTATAAAAAAAAAAATTCATGGCTGTGCCCTTAAACGGCCAGCAATTTTATTACAAACGTCTAACGCAGGAATGTCAGGCCGGCTCTATGGCCGTCTATTTGTGGACATCTTTTTGCTCCGAGGCCTCTGTACTGCAATTGAAACTAGTTGGCTAGGGGCCCGCGGGCAGCCCCTAGGTCTGCTGGCCAGGGCTGGTTGAGCCTAATAAACGGATATCAGATTTTATTCTTGATCAAAATTTTATTTTCACGGCTTTAACTTTACTTTAACTTTAAATAGTATGTCGAAATAACATTTGTAGAGTAAAAAATAAAGGAAGTTTTAAACACTTAGAATTAATGCTTCTGAACATTTTTGTCGAAAATATAGAGAAAATTCTATCCGAAATTAAATTAGGATTATTATATAGGTATGTAAGTATAACGATCTAACAGTTGTAGACAAAAAATCTTTCCTGTGTCTTTGTTCTCCTCTGTAGGTCGTATTTCTCAACCGATCCTCGTGAAATTTTTATTTTATTTCTGTCAATTCGGTTCTTATAAAAAAATGTGAGTACCATGGTAATTCGCCGGGTCAACTTAGAGAGCCACAAGATTAAATATCTGTCGTCCCTCTAGATATCTTTCAGCAAACTAACAAACAAAACGGCTAAATAAATCTGCGGAACCTTACACCTAAGCAGGGCGAGGGTGCGAACACTCACACAACCGGTCGTAAGGGATCGCGGGCATTGCCTTATGACAAACATGGAGCCAGTTATCATCGCTTTGCTATCATTATACGATCCACACGTTAGAACACTTCGTAGTGCTTTACATCAAATAAAGAAGTACTTTATACAATCGTGTCGTGATAGAATAAAGAGGGTTTTCTGGTTAAACTGCAAAGTGACAGTCGTCTCAAGAATACTTATTGTTTTTGCTCATTAAGGTTGTTTAGGGCGTCCGCTAGTCGGTGCGGTTGCACGGAGCGGGTGAGCAGGTTAAAGAAAGATAGTATTAGCAACGCTGACTGGCGCGGACGAGGGCGACGGATTTTACCTACAATGGCACCCGCGTGCGTGCGCCCGCTCCGTGCACCAGCGCCATCTAGCGGACGCCCTTAAAGTGCAATATTAGTGAACACCCAGCAATCCATCGTGGCTGTTAGTAAAGCCTAGCTGTCACTTCACTAAATAACTACCGAAGAACGCCATGCTCGACGAGAACACTTTTGACTTTTTGACTTTGGCGAATTCATCATCAATTTGATGGAAAGCTATTTTTTTAAGAAAAATAAGATAATAAAGAGCTTTTCAATCGATTACCAAGGCCTAAATGATTTAATTTGAATTAGAGGTGGATTGTCGAAGAAAACTTTGTAGCTACAGTAAATTTACTGCCATTTTTCGACATATGATTAAAACTTTTAGAACGCCATTTGACTTTAATCCTTATTCTTTCATCGATATGTGTTAAATTTGTTAAATATCAAAAAGTGGCGCCATCTTCCCGGGCATCGACTAAAGGTTGTGGCGCCATCGCTCGAAACGATGCCGCCATACCTTAGGCCTGTGAGAGTCAGAATTGCGGGTGTACCTAAAAATTAAATGAAAACCATGCCATATTTAACAAAATAATCAATATAATATAATTTAATCAATGGTTTATTTTTCTTGTATATTTTTACTGAGGTGTGCCAATAAAGAGCATTCTATTCTATTCTATTCTATTTTTGTACCTAATCTGTACTATTTAGTACCTCCTTTAAAAAAAACTTTAAAAACTTGGAAACCACAAATAAAATGACTCATATTATAATTGAATATGAAGGTACAAAAAGGTACAAAAATTTGGCTTTTATAGAATTTATCAATAACCACGGGAACATAGCATAATAAAGTACACCCGCCATTCTAACTGTCAGGATGGCGGGTGTACTGTTTTTTGATGATAACTTTACGTACCGTGAGGTACAATTTTTTTTAATGGAGGTACTAAATAGTACAAATTAGGTACAAAAATATGGTATGCTTTTCAATTATTTTTATTTAGGTACACCCGCCATTCTGACTCTCACTTAGCCTTTGATCTATTAGATGGCGCCACGTTTTGATATTTAACAAATTAATGAAACAATAAGGATCAAAGTCAAATGGAATTCTAAAAGTTTTAATCATGTCGAAAGATGGCAGTAAATTTACTGTGGCTACAATGTTTTCTGTGACGATCCACCTCTATTTAAAATTCTCTTTGATAATACTTACTTTTTCACCTCAGCAGCTCGAACAAGCCTACTTTCGTCACTCCGGGGAGTGACGAAGTGCGACTTTCCTCACTCCAGAGAGTGACGATAGTGCGACTTTCCTCACTAAAGGGAGTGAGACAAGCTTTCGTCATAATGATGATGCCTCTCATTCATGAATGTAAATAAATGTGGTTAACTTTACTTTAATAAATAAATATTACAGGACATTATTACACAAATTGACCAAGTCCCACAGTAAGCTCAATAAGGCTTGTGTTGAGGGTACTTAGACAACTTAAAGACATAGAAAACACTCATGACTCAGGAACGAATATCCATGCTCATCACACGAATAAATGCCCTTACCAGGATTTGAACCTGGGACCATCAGCTTCGTAGGCAGGGTCACTACCCACTAGGCCAAACCGGTCGTCAAATTCTTGAATACCAGTTATCTGAAACGTTCCGTTATGTGTCCTAGTCATTAACATACGAGTATGTCTAAGGACGGGCCTTACGAATTAAGAATGGGGCCAGTAAAGCGGTGTCACGGACACGAATTCGAGCCAGTCGTGCAGTCTAACGTCGCAACGCGATTGGTTGATGAGTTCGCACCACGCGCGCGATTCGTTGCAACTAGTTCCGTTAAGCGCGGACGTGGCAGGCCCAGACGAAGATGGCGGGACCACCTGGACACCTTCATCAGTAATTCGCCAGAAATAGCACAGCGGGAGCTGTGGAGATCACGAGGACAGCTAGGCCTTCGCCCTGCAGTGGGACACTATATAGGGCTTTAAAAAAAAAACTGAGTCACTTGGGTGACAGCAAAATTCAGGAGGCTGCAGATTGTAGGTAAAATTCTAATATTTAACTTGGGCGAGGTTGGGCACCTACGTTGATGTTAGGGTTCCCAACGGTAGACATTTTTGCCAACCTTGATTTTCAATGAATTGCAGTATTGAAATCGGGGTTTGGTACAGCAACATTCATACCTGACCTCGAATATTCAGTTGCAGTGACGACGATGGTACAGAGAAAAAAAAAACAATAGCGCTGAATTTATCATTTATTACATCAAATGCATTGCATTATGTTATTATAAACAATAAATAAATTGGTTTCATATTATTGTGATACAATGTTACCTTGTCTATCTTCCGTTCTTTATATATAGCATTCGTCTCTCACGCATATGCAAGTATGCTCTATGCATGCGTGCATACACGTAGAGTCTAATTAGATTGATTGCAACTTGAACACACACATGGATATGATGGTTAAACTTGGACGTGACGACGCGATAATGAGTGTCCGTCTCTTTCACTCTCAATCACGTGGATAACTCCGTCCATCATACGTTGGTTGGTTCTTAGAAAGGATAAGAAGTCAAACCAGTTGACAAGGAGCCTAATTACCTGAGAATTATCTTAAGAGCTTCAATTTGCATGAAGATTATTTTAACGCTTAAGCTCTGGTTTCCTAGGTGCCGTCATATAACGGCCGTAATATTACGGACGCAATATTACGGACGCAAAAAAAATATTCCTTCAATCACCGCCCCCTAGGAAACGCGCCATTTTGTTTGCATAGACAACATTCTAGTGATGTCATTCAACCGCTGTATTACGGCCGCTATATGACGGCATCGCTTCCTAGGAAACCATTGCTTTAGGTATAAAAATTATTATCAATATGGACGTTAAAAGGGTTAGAGTTCGTCTAAGCTAACTTTGCACCGATTTAGACAAAACAAAGTGAAGCGGTGTCATTATAAATTCGACATTAATTATGACATGACCGCACTCTGTCATTGCAAAAGCCACGTGGAGTTAGCTTGGCCCGACTCTGACAATTTATTTCTTATATTGAGATTATCGTGTAACATTAGAATAATTTAACAAAAACTTAACACAACGATTAATATGTTGATATTCTTTAAAAAAAAAAAAAATATGTTGATATTGTAGATGCTTTCCTAACCTTTAATTTACAAACGGAGTTTCGTTCTCATTTTGAATCTAAGTGTTGGATTGTTATGAAACTTTGCACATACAATGACATGGGGTATATTTATGCCTGTATTAGCTCCAGCTTATAAAACAAATGAAAAAGAGCAAACTCAAACAGGTCACTTTTTCTTTAGTGTAGGTATGACACCTATTTCAGTTTATAATTGATATAATAGTAGTGTGACTACTTAAAAAAACAAATAAAAAAAATCATAAAATAATTTGATTTGTACCCTAGTTGGAAATATGTAGAGCAAATACAAGTTTTGTACGAAAAACTTAAATTCGCTGTTTTTTTTAGTATGGTATCTGTAACTACATAAACTAATAACAGGCATAGATATACCTTATCCTATTGTAAGTACAAAGTTTCAGAGCAATCCAGCTAAGTAGTTGTTTGAAAATGAGAGCGTAACTACGTTTACAGTACACATGGTGCCACTTTACCGCACTAGTGCGAAAATTAGCATATTACGTTACTGTGTCGAACATTTAAAGAGCCATATGTACTGTAAACCGTTGTACGATACATGTGCGAATAGGTAATTCGCAACTCGTGTCGATTTAAAACACTCCCTTCGGTCGTGTTTTAATTTATCGCCACTCGTTTCGAATTTCCTATTTTTCGCACTTTTATCGTAATGTACTATTTATGGAGAACCGAAGCTTGCTGCGGACTATTAATAATTCATTTTGTAATTCCCAATTCAAGTTAAACATATAATTACCAAAGGTTTTAAAAGTTTGTTCGTTAGCACTCCATTGGTATTTTGCAAACCTTCATATCATGTGATACCTTAACAGCCGAATACTTGGTTTCAATTATTTGTACAAGTGTGTGTTCAAGTTGCTCAGATTTTAAGAGAAGAATCTCTAGTATATACTTTTATCTAGTGGTTCATCTGTTATCTAATAGGAAAAAAAATTAAAGCCAAAGAAAACGAAACATAAAAATTAATACGTTTTTATAAAATATATGAAAATAAAACTGGATATACACAATCGTCTTTGGTTACCGCGAAAATTGGTATGTGAAAAAAAATTGTACTTTAACAGGCTTACAGTATAAATATTGCTCATGTTGCATCATTGCGCAGCTTAAAGGCCAATACACACCAAATACGGCTACGCAAGCGATGTGACCGCTAATAAATTAACCCTTTCTAGGGTACACTTGGATATTATACGGCAGTAATGGCGTCATCTATTGAGTCGTCTTTTTGTATTTATTTCTTATGCAGAATTATATAACTTTAAAAAGGCGATGAGGGTTAAAGGGTTAAATACAAAGATTATACCCGCATATGTATTTACGTAGTGAGTTGGAGTGCATTATGCACTGGTGTGGTTCGGCCTTAAATCAATAGAAATTCAAATCACTGGCGCTCTCACCTCTCAGTCGACTGTTTAAAGCAAATTTCAACCAATTCTGTTACAAAAACGTACATTTAAAAATAGCACCAATATTTAAATATCAGCACATCGCGATATCAAAACGCTGGCAACATTCACTTTAACGAAACTCTCATATGGCAACACCGTAGTTTGCAAAAGCGCGGGAAGCACGCATTTTCAAATAAAAAAACATTGAAATTGTCTACGCTAAGAGCTTTTTAGAAAACTTTTGTTTTATTTTAACCCTGAAATTTTATGCCAATTTCGAGTAGATACCTAGATACAGAAAAGCATGCAAAAATTTATTCAATATTGTTTTAAAAACGATACAAGATATGATTAGTTTAGACATTCAAGAGATATGAATATGATTACACAATAGTTTGCACCCTAAAATCCGATCACACTTCCTTACCTATAGAAATATACAACACTTTATGTAAATAGATATGTATACGTAAACTTAGTATTTATTATGGTAACACTGCCTACGGAATAATAGAGCGATAGAAGAGGGTGCATTGCATAGAGATGCAAGAGGTTTTTATTATCTATGATACAGTTTTTTTTTAAATCGTAATGTTGGTTAAACCATTTCTTGTGTATTATACGCAATATATTAATGCTTGCCTCTGCACCTCAATAATTAAAAGTAAATTACACCCTAATATGTTACTTAAGATAAAAACTACACGAAAATTATACTATCAACAAATATAAACATTAACACATGTTAAAATTTACAAAAGTACAACTAAAATTAACGCAAAGTGTCGCTAACTACAATTATACCAACGTACCTAATTTTATTTGGTCTCTTTTTAGTAACGGTTAATTTTAACAGAAATCTTAACTAACGAATGGAAAATATACATATTGGAACTTTATAACAAATTAAATCTATGGTCGCCGTGTTCAGAAAAAGTTTATCTTTATAACTATGGCCGTTTTATTTTTTCGACCAAATTATTTTCCAAAGGGCAATCATACTGAACAACGGACGACAGTAAAACCATACCATTTCCGAGTATTATATTTTACTTGTACCTACGTAATTTCAAAATGAAAATATATAAAGTTTGTGATACATGGACACTTTGACCCTTATTTTATCACTATCGTATGGGTTGATTTTTATTTTTTTGTAATTCGACATAATTATAATTCTTTATCTTCGTTACGAAAACGTAATGCGGAAAATAACATGCATATTTTTATTTCAAAATAGGATTTCGTATTTATTCCGCCTAGAAGGAGAAGCTCATAAACTTTTATCAAAATCTGACGGAAAAAAAAACTACGGCAAAATAAAAACTTCGTCGCGCCCCATGCGGCGGATTACAAAATTTCAATTATATCGCAATACGCATCAATAATAATAATCGCGTGACAATAATGCTAGTGAATACACTCCTTAATTCTCATTCATGTTCACGGCGAAAAAACTCTCAAACTCCTGAGCAGGGTCGCCAGCACGTTCGCCAAGCACTCGGCTCGCAGCGCGAGCTGTCCCTCCAGAGTGGAGTTGTGGTCGCGCTCGGCGCCGGGCTCGCGCAGCAGGCGCGCCACGTCGGCGCCCGCCAGCTCCCTGAAGGCGGCCGTCACGTCGTGCACGCGCAGGATCAGGTTGCGCGTCTGCAGCGGGGACGACGTGTGTCTGCCGAGGGCCTGAAGCAACGAACGTATTATGTACGCTTCCACATTACACAATAGGCATGATGACAGTAACAAACAATCATAGAAATAATGGATTATATTGCCCAATTTCAGTATAAACATTAGGATTAATAATATTTTCAATAAAATAAAAGTGAGAAATTCTCCAATCGGCCATATTAAGGCCGTCCCGTCCCGTATCTGAATGACCTCGCGCGATCTGACTCCCTCGACCGCTCCTCGTCCTTTACATCTTGAATTTGCACAAGCGAGCAACTTATTGCATCCGTCCGCTGTCTTAACACTCACTTTAAACTTAAATGAACAGTGTCCTATCACTCAAAACTCAAAATCAAATGATCAATTCACAGGAAATAACTTGAATACTAACGATTTCTCAACAACTATTTTAGTATTTTATGCAACAGTTGTATAAGAAGGGTCAAAAAATGCGAGTGGCGTGAGTTACAATGTGAGCCGGAGCCGAAGGCGTAGGCGAACATTGTAAAGGAATACGCCACGAGCATTTTTTTACCTACTTATACAACGTTGCATACAATATTTTTCCTACGAGTCAACAAAAATAAATCTTAATTTAGGTAAACAAATTACAGCAAAAGTATGTAGCCAAGACGCGCGAGTATACCTTGTTACGCACCCAGCCCGACCCGGGCCGCGGCCGGCCGGTCGGCGACACCTCCTCGTAACTCATGAGGCCCTTGTACTTGCTACTTGCTAAATTAAATTTTTGGACAGTTTTTTCTCAATTTTGGCCACCGTAGCCTACGGAGACTAACAAGCAACGCTAAGCGGTCTTCGTAGTCTATGGGTGTTGCTATATTACGGGTGTCACATGCGTGTTTCTGACTTATGAAGTAATTATTTTTACTATGCAACCAAATGAATATTTTGTAAGTTGGCAGCAATGCACTTAGTTTAAAACGGTATTCGTTTTGGTTTTGTTAGGTTGGTAGCCATTAATCGCAGTAACGTTATAGCGATTAAAAGCACAAGAGCTTTTATGAGGAATAGACAATATAGACTTTTCTTGAAACCTTTTATGTATGTTCTTATATTCGTGTTAATGAATGCATAAATGACAGATAACAGTAGAGGAGTAGGAAAATATATTTAAAAAACCGGCCAAGAGCATGTCGGGCCACGCTCAATGTAGGGTTCCGTAGTTACTCTTCCGTCACAATAAGCTAAACTGGAGCTTAAAGTATAGTAAATTGTTAACCAAGGGATGCAACGGTACCTTTCACGCGAGTTAAACAAATTGGCAAATTATGCAGCTGTAATGTTCAGCCAAGGTATAGTTGGACCGGACCAATACAGTATTATGTTTACGATGCTTGATACATAAAATATAATCTTTACTTAATTTAGTCGTTATCTATTTTACAATTTGTTCACTCTATATTATTTTATGTCTTTTTTATGACATTCACAGTGCCTCTTTTGGACGTAGTTTAAGGACATACCCGAAAGTAATAGGTACCTAATATTCCTGACAAAAGGCTAAACATACCTGTGCAAGGTCGGCCAATCTCCGCAAAGGGGTGAGGCAGTCCGCCAGCGCGGGCGCCACGGCCCCGGCGCCCCCCAGCGCCCCCACCAACGTCCGGGACGTCCCCACCAGTGTCACGGCGCAGGAAGTTAATTCACTTCGTGCCCGCTGAAAAATACACAAAATAATTTTAGGTGAAGTCGTGTCACTAAACTGTAAATTAAAATAAGAGTTTTTCTGGAGACTTAATTCCGGTGATGGCTGACATGACATGTATGATCAATATTTTTATTTATTTAATGGTTAAATTGTAAAACGAAAGACGTCATAAGACACATAGTCAACATCGGAGAGGAGATGAGATCGAAAACTGCATCGATTGAAATAGTATTTTAAGTTTGCTGTCTCCGAATAAATTAATAAAAGTCAGATTATAGTTACCTGGAACTTCAGTTCATCAATGTCCTCCCCTCCCCCGTGTGCATGTTGGTGTTGCGCCCTCTGTGCGGCGGCGTGCAGCCTCGACAACAAGCCCGTCGCCGCCGCCTCGGCCGCTAAGAGCAACGCTTCTGCCCCCACCACTCCGTTAGCCTCGGGGAACACTAATGGAGGCGACGGTGGAGTGGGGATATCATCCACGACATCATCTTTAAACCGCACGTGGTTCTGGACTTTTGGAGTTGGACTCGCTCGGAATTTCCTGTCCGTCGGCGGACTGAACGTTTTCGAATCGTTCCCCGCCGCTCCGTTTAAAAGATCCGGACGGTTGCTGAATCGACGATTCATTTGAGGAGAACATAATGAGAGAACTGTCGACATCTCGTTGTTTTTTAAGATGGTGTTTTTAGTTTCGGAGCTGGATCGAACGTGTCTGCTTTGAAGCGTCATCGAGCTATAGTTTGGCGTGGATCGTATGCTTTGCTCGTCATCTAGTCGGCTCTCGTTTTCTAAGTTTCTGTACGAGTTTAAGTTTCTTTGGAAGTGCGGCGAACCGATACTAGCTAGCCGCTGCTCTCTAATCGGTGATTGTTTTTGTGATGTCTTCATTCGGAGAACTTCGATGCTCGGCACGGGAGGTAGAGGAGGCTTTTTAGGTGGAAGTAGTAATGGAGGCGGAGGGGAGAGAACTTTAGGTTCTAATCTAGGTGGGAGTGGCGGCTGAATTTGATCATTTATTTCGCAGACAACTTTATAGTTGAGTCTCCTGTTGTTTAAGGTACTGAAGTGATTGTTTGGGATTTCTACAGCTGTTAACTCATTATTTGGACATGTAAAAGAATTAGATCGTGGTCTCGGCGCTGGTGGGGGAGGATTTTTAGGAGGTCTTTCAGGCGGTTGAATGTTATCGACATTTTTTCTTCTCGGTGGTGGCCTGATTTCACAAACATCTGGCATGGAATCCGATTTCTCAACTTGACCTACTTTATCCGCTTCATCACTATCATCGCTTTTATTCTTATCTTTGCTACAACATGAAAACATACCTTTCCTTTCAACAGTAGGATATTCAATTACGTGCGCTGTGCCGTTCGCTGTTTTATCCGTAACACTTTTTCTTTTACTCTTCGGTGAATCTGATTTAGTTTGAGCTTGAGTTTTGCTTTTCTCTTTCAATAATAGACTATTCCTAGCATCACTTAAACTTTTCGCCGTAAACATATTTCTTATTTCACTGACACTGAGCGTTCCTTTAACTACTTCACCATTTGCTTTGGCATCTTTATGGTTCTGTTGTTTCGCTTCCATTATCTGACTATGGTTGACGTAGCTAACTTGTTCTCTATCTAAAGTTGAGGAATTTGATCCCGGCGGTGGAGGAATAATATAAGACATGATTTCCTCAGGTGTAAGCTCAATTGCAGGAGTGACTCTTACAGTAGGAGGCTGCACAGTTACATTCGCTATGAATTCTTCTATATCACCTTTCTTAGGTGTTTCGTTTAAATTTTCTAGAGAGTTTTTCTTCTCGTCCGCGAAGGACGGTGGCACGACTGGTAATATTTGAGGCACTTGCGTCGCACAGTCTAATTCATCAGGCGTTTGTGGGGGTGGGATCAAGGTTAAGTCTATAAGCTCCGCATCGTTATCGACGCTAGTTTCTTCATAATAAGGGAAGTTAGCTTTCTCTTCCTCTTTACTACTCTTCTCTCTAAGCTGTTTCAAATACTCCTTTAAATTTGACTCTTTATTGTCTAGAGTCGAATCAGGACTATGTAAACCGAAGCTCGTTCTCACTACTTTATTCGTAGCTTTCTGATGCTTACGTATAGGACTATTGGTTGGTGTGTAAAGAGAATCATTATCACTTTCTGAATGGGAGAGATCATTGTTTAAAGCTATCAAGGCGTCTGTGAGTCCACAGTTATTGAGTATAGCGCTGAGACCTTGCGATTGTCGTCTCGTAAGATCGTCCTTTTGCACGTCAGGTATACTTAAACCGGAAAGTCCTTGGTTAATAGTCTCCGTTAAAAGTAGTAAAGAATCGCTATGTTTAAGAATTCCTGGCGCATCATCTGTCGCGGACATTCTACTATTATTAGATTCAGTATCACTCTCCAACTGGTCTACATTAGTCTCTTTCCCAACTAGTTCGTCTCTCAACATTCCATTACTAAATGCATCTTCATTATACACATCACAGTTTTCAGTCAAATACTGTTCAGAATTCTCAACTAATTTCTGCATTTCGGCGACTCTTCGCAGCACTTCTTCGTTTTTAGCTTCAACAAGCCTCGGGTTGTTACTCGCATTCTCTAAGAGTTCCATGGATAGAACGCTTTGAAGGTCGAAACCCATCCCGTCGTCCAAATAGCAGGCATCGTTTGGATCGAAAAGTCTGAAGTCATCATTTCTCTTGCATTTCTCGAAATGGACGTCATGGCCTAACAATCCTGGCTTCGAATCGTAGCCTGTTAACGGACTGGAGTTGTTACTATGATTTTTGTTGGTAAGGCTGGAATTCATGTTGGTATCTAGGCTCGCTTTAGCCTGGTCGGGCGTGGAATGGTATGGAGGAGGCATCGTGAATATCGCGAAGTGTTTCTTCGTGAGAACGACCGGATCGTCGTAATGAAGGTAACTCCATTTCGTTGGTACCACATGATGTTGTGAGAGGTAAGGTGGAGCTGGAAAGTAGAGTATGTGTAAATACATGTTTGCGTAATTTAAACCAAAGAAAGCGTTTGAACAATATTTACCTATGTCCTCTGTGATTGGTTCTCTCTCCAGTTCCACGTTCAGTTCTTTGCCCGTAGCCAAACGGTAATATCTGTAAGGTGAAAATAACAATACAAGATTAAAGTGATCGTGAATCACTCTGCAAGCTCAAGAAAATCTAGCAAATAGACGGGTAGAAAAAAAAATATACCTACCTATACCTATATACCTTTAATATAAAAAAATAATAATATAAAAAACTTGACAACGGGCTAAATACAGCCCAGCGTCGAAGAGGTTTAAAATCACGACTTATCGAGTTTTGTGTTGACTTGAGGGTCAAAGTGTTTCCTCACCCGGCGATGACCAGCGGCATCTCCAGCGCGTCGCGCTCGTCCATGAGCAGCGCCAGCACGCGGTCCCGCGCGAGGAACACCGCCACGTCGGCGCCGCCCGCAGCCGAGCGCTTCACGCGGACACAAAGTGTTTCCTCACCCGGCGATGACCAGCGGCATCTCCAGCGCGTCGCGCTCGTCCATGAGCAGCGCCAGCACGCGGTCCCGCGCGAGGAACACCGCCACGTCGGCGCCGCCCGCAGCCGAGCGCTTCACGCGGACACAAAGTGTTTCCTCACCCGGCGATGACCAGCGGCATCTCCAGCGCGTCGCGCTCGTCCATGAGCAGCGCCAGCACGCGGTCCCGCGCGAGGAACACCGCCACGTCGGCGCCGCCCGCAGCCGAGCGCTTCACGCGGACACAAAGTGTTTCCTCACCCGGCGATGACCAGCGGCATCTCCAGCGCGTCGCGCTCGTCCATGAGCAGCGCCAGCACGCGGTCCCGCGCGAGGAACACCGCCACGTCGGCGCCGCCCGCAGCCGAGCGCTTCACGCGGACACAAAGTGTTTCCTCACCCGGCGATGACCAGCGGCATCTCCAGCGCGTCGCGCTCGTCCATGAGCAGCGCCAGCACGCGGTCCCGCGCGAGGAACACCGCCACGTCGGCGCCGCCCGCAGCCGAGCGCTTCACGCGGACACAAAGTGTTTCCTCACCCGGCGATGACCAGCGGCATCTCCAGCGCGTCGCGCTCGTCCATGAGCAGCGCCAGCACGCGGTCCCGCGCGAGGAACACCGCCACGTCGGCGCCGCCCGCAGCCGAGCGCTTCACGCGGACACAAAGTGTTTCCTCACCCGGCGATGACCAGCGGCATCTCCAGCGCGTCGCGCTCGTCCATGAGCAGCGCCAGCACGCGGTCCCGCGCGAGGAACACCGCCACGTCGGCGCCGCCCGCAGCCGAGCGCTTCACGCGGACACAAAGTGTTTCCTCACCCGGCGATGACCAGCGGCATCTCCAGCGCGTCGCGCTCGTCCATGAGCAGCGCCAGCACGCGGTCCCGCGCGAGGAACACCGCCACGTCGGCGCCGCCCGCAGCCGAGCGCTTCACGCGGACACAAAGTGTTTCCTCACCCGGCGATGACCAGCGGCATCTCCAGCGCGTCGCGCTCGTCCATGAGCAGCGCCAGCACGCGGTCCCGCGCGAGGAACACCGCCACGTCGGCGCCGCCCGCAGCCGAGCGCTTCACGCGGACACAAAGTGTTTCCTCACCCGGCGATGACCAGCGGCATCTCCAGCGCGTCGCGCTCGTCCATGAGCAGCGCCAGCACGCGGTCCCGCGCGAGGAACACCGCCACGTCGGCGCCGCCCGCAGCCGAGCGCTTCACGCGGACACAAAGTGTTTCCTCACCCGGCGATGACCAGCGGCATCTCCAGCGCGTCGCGCTCGTCCATGAGCAGCGCCAGCACGCGGTCCCGCGCGAGGAACACCGCCACGTCGGCGCCGCCCGCAGCCGAGCGCTTCACGCGGACACAAAGTGTTTCCTCACCCGGCGATGACCAGCGGCATCTCCAGCGCGTCGCGCTCGTCCATGAGCAGCGCCAGCACGCGGTCCCGCGCGAGGAACACCGCCACGTCGGCGCCGCCCGCAGCCGAGCGCTTCACGCGGACACAAAGTGTTTCCTCACCCGGCGATGACCAGCGGCATCTCCAGCGCGTCGCGCTCGTCCATGAGCAGCGCCAGCACGCGGTCCCGCGCGAGGAACACCGCCACGTCGGCGCCGCCCGCAGCCGCGCGCTTCACGCGGACACCTTCCACTTCTTCCAGAGAAGCTATTGGTTGAGGCTGAAAAATAATAAAAGCTTTCTTGATGCATGTTCAATTTTATAAGGGTAATGTTAGGGTCCTCCTGGACGTAGAAATATTGTTGCGGACTGTATAAAAATGGGCTGGGTTATTCCGCCTTCATTACAAATAAATTCCGGCTAAAAAATTATAAAAAACTAATTCGGTGTTCGTCCGTTGCCGGTGGAGCAGGTGCAGCGCCCGGCCCCGCGTCTCCTCCCGTGGGTACGTCCAGTACTTAACGGGTAACCGTACGTTAACATATGTATATTTAAAGAGCCCCGGGGCGATCCAAAACTACGTCGCGTTCCAAAGATCGCACCATAGATATGGGCGACGGTAATCGATTACCATCAGACGATTCGTCTGCTCGTTTGCCTCCTATATCATAAAAAAATGATGAGTTGGAAGTCGATCGCTCGATTCAATATGATCTCACAACTAAAATAATACAATGTGGTTACATGCCTTAACGACGTGTCCAAACTGCTAGCATTTAAAACACTTGCATGATTTCTATAGTAATCTAAATTGTTTTTTTTTTTCTTATTTAATGCATGATAATTATAAGATGTAATGTTTTGAAAAGATGTGTCCTGCCGAGTTTCTTGCCGGTCCATATTGGGATACCCTCCTCCGATTGAGGGAGGATTTAAATCTTCTCGGGTCAGAGGTGTAGGGTTAGAGCCGGTGTAGCTTTATTTGACGTTCATAAGCGCATTTTAATATGCCTACTTGAATAATAAACTATCTTTATCTTAAAAACAATAGATAATGTACTTATGCAGGCGTTGTTATTTCGAAGCACTTGCTGTTACTTTTTTTAAATGGTTACAAATACTTACCCCAGGGTTAGCACGAGAGATAATCTGACTCAGGCCAAAGCGTGGAGATACTAGAAGTACGCGTTCCGGTCTGGTGCTTCCGAAGCACTTGGCGCCGTAGCTCGGAAGACCAGCTACGATGTCCAAGTAGTGGAGCTTCGCCTGAGATAAGAAATGTTTGATTTACTGTACATATTTTACTTTATATTTACATAAAGCCTGGCTGCTGCAAAGTCTGGTCACTGGTCGTTTTGCGCACCTTAACCTAAAAATCCCATACAGACGCAAGCAGTGAACATTCCCTTCCCATCGTATTGTCTCGGAAACATTCGTATTTGTCAGGCAACTTCAGTCAACCTCAGTACTTTTTGTACTGAGCCTGACTGAAATAGTATAACACGTTCGTGTGTTTCCGTGAAAATACGATGTTAAAGAATTGTTCACTACATAGGTACTCAGAATTCTCCCAAAGATGCTGTACCTCAATCAAGTTCAATGCGACTTGTTTGGAATTCTAGTGTTTTTTTAGGTATATACCTAGTAAGAGCAGCGTAGTAATAGTAAATTTAAGCAAATTTTCAGCGATACAACTAGTTTTTGTTTGGTTAAATATGTAGCATGTACATTGAGCTGCGTTGTGAATGAATTCATTTGCAAAGTCGCCATGCACTTTTATGGCTGATGGTATGTTTGTATATATTTTTATCTTGTCAGACGATTATTGACCATCGTGCTCACGGAAAATTTGCCAAATTGTACATTTTATTTATTTAATCTTTATTGCACAAAAGAAAACCTTATAGTACAAAAGGCTTAATGCCATGAGGCATTCTCTACCAGTCAACCTTTAGGCAAAGCAGAGAGATTGTAGGCAGTGCTACTTTAACAACAACAACCAAATATAATACAATAACATACCATACATACATAATACATACATACATAAATATATATACTTATATTTCTTATAATATATACACACATCCACATGGAAAGATCTGTTACTTGAGTTACTTCTGACAAATCGAATAGATACCTAATTTTCTTTTTCAAAAATTTATTTACTTTGTATAATTATATTTTCCAGAAATAATCGAGTACTCATTGGAAACTTCCCGAAGTTTATACATTGTTTATTTATTTACCTGTAACTGCGTTAACTGTCGTTGGCTCCCCGTCATCTGTGAGTTCAGTTTGAGGAAGTGTCCGATGAGCCGTCGAATTTCTTTCCGCTTCATACTTTCTAGTAGACCACTTGGTACGAAGCGTTCGAGACCGAATTCTCTTCTGAAACGTTCAAAGAACATATGATTCATTGTAATTATATACAAGTATATGTTATCTATTTTAGTATGGACAAAACGAAGGGCAATACTCGCATTCATTGATATCAGGTAGCATTTCTCAACCGATTAGAAATTACCATATAGAAATTAGCAAAAATGACATGTATTTTTTTTTAAATTTTATGAATAAATGATCTATCTATCTATCTGATTCTCATGAATTTTTATTTTTCTCGGGGCAAGATAAATAGTATGAGGAAAGTCCTTCTACGTAAGTATTTTTTTTAATTTAGTTAACAATTAGTTCTCTTTCTATTGTAATTTAATTTTGTTTTTAATGAATTTAAGTAGGTAGGTTGGTTTTATTTATTTTTCATCACACTTGCTCGAAAAAGATCTTATTTCATGCAGGTGTGCTGAAGGACAAAGGCCTATTTTGTTCCCGCGGGAGTTATGGATTGTGAAAAAAAAATCTACAATAGGTAATTATAGATTTTTAGGGTTCCGTAGCCAAATGGCAAAAAACGGAACCCTTATAGATTCGGCATGTCAGCCACTTTTTTCCGAAACTATACGAGCTATACTGTTCAAACTTGGTCAGTAGATGTATTCCATGAACCGCATTAAGATTTTTACACAAAAATAGAAAAAAAAAAAACAATAAATTTTGGGGGTTCCCCAAACTTAGAACTGAAACTCAAAAAACACATACGTGTGGGGTATCTAATGATAGGTCTTTAAAAATGATATTGAGGTTTCTAATATAATTTTTAGGGTTCCGTAGTCAACTAGGAACCCTTATAGTTTCGCCATGTCCGTCTGTCTGTCTGTCTGTCTGTCCGAGGCTTTGCTCTGTGGTCGTTAGTGCTAGAAAGCTGAAATTCGGCATGGATATATAAATCAATAAAGCCGACAAAGTCGTACAATAAAATCAAAAAATTAAATTTTTTTGAGGGTACCTCCCCTACACGTAAAGTGGGGGTGAATTTTTTTTCTGCTTCAACCCTACAGTGTGGGGTATCGTTGGAAAGGGCTTTCAAAACTAATACGGGTCTTCAACAAACATTTTTTGATAAAGTGAATATATTCGGAGATAATCGCTCCGAAAGAAAAAAAAATGTGTCCCCCCCTCTAACTTTTGAAATGAAATGAAATGAAACGAAATGAAATGAAATCGTTTATTCACAATGAACATATGGTAACATAAGATCTTAAATTACAAGCATTGTGTCCCATGATATATTCAGTCCATGTAGACATGTGAACAGTTGTCAGTGATAACTTGATTAGATCACTCGGTCAATTAAAATGAATTATATTTATATGATTAACCATAGGTCCAAAAAATATGAAAAAAATCGTGCAAGTAGAGCTTAAGAAAGACTTTAAATGAAAACTATAGCGGACATGATCAGTATAGCCGTTTTTGAGTTATCGCAAAAAGTTTCCCCTTCATAGTAAAAAGACTTTAATTAGGTACTGATTATGCAAATTTGCCTATTTGTTTAACTCGTGTGAAAGGTACCGTTTCATCCCTTGGTTAACAATTTACTATACTTTAAGCTCCAGTTTAGCTTACTGTGACGGAAGAGTAACTACGGAACCCTACACTGAGCATGGCCCGACATGCTCTTGGCCGGTTTTATTATTTTCTTAACTGAATAGTTTGCGCGAGAGACACTTCCAAAGTGGTAAAATGTCCCCCCCCCCCTCCCGTAACTTCTAAAATAACAGAATGAAAAATCTATAAAAAATATATGATATACACTGCCATGTCATATACACTTTTACCGAAAATTGGTTTGAACGAGATCTAGCAAGAAGTTTTTTTTAATACGTCATAAAATTAAAAAAAAAAAATGTTTTTCATCAAACCCATACGTGTGGGGTATCTATGGATAGGTCTTCAAAAATAATATTTAGGTTCCTAATATCATTTTTTTCTAAACAGAATAGTTTGCCCGAGAGACACTTCCAAAGTGAAAAAATGTGTTCCCCCCCCTGTAACTTCTAAAATAACAGAATGAAAAATCTAAAAAAAATATATGATATACATTATTACCATGCAAACTTCCACCGAAAATTGGTTGGAACGAGATCTAGTAAGTAGTTTTTTTTTAATACGTCATAAAATTTACTCCACTAACGTGCCGGCCCTCAAACTCACTCGTCCGTCTATGAGCGGTTTTCCGGGCTGTCCTACAATAGTATGAACTCACTCGACGGCCTTGACGGAGAGCTTGGCGGGCGCCAGGCCGTGCGCGAGCGCGAGCTGGTGCGCGTGCAGCGCGGCCAGGCGCAGCGCCGCGTCGGCCGCCAGCTCCGGCGAGAACCGCTCCTGGGCCACGTCGTTGCAGCACTGGAACCGTACGCACCACCCATTGTAACGGTATAAAATTGACAATTTTCTACACACTATGAAAAAAATTAAATTGGTTTTCCTGCAAATGAATAGTTTTTCGGGCTTGGTTTTCATTAATTTTATTTTTTTGTAAATTTTAGTTAGTCATTTATTAGGTAGTCTGTTGTCTTAGGAATTGAGGGGTCGCCCATTATTTACGTGAAGCATTTAGGTGGGAGGATAGGGTCGAGCGAAATCTCACCAAATCTCACGTTGACGTTGGAGGGAAGCGTCTCGACAAATACCATATTATGAATATATGTATTTTCGGATTGAGCTATTGAAAAAAATCTGAAACGATCTAATATTATTTTATAGATGCTCCCTTATCGGCCATTCTGAAGATTCATTTTAGGAATTCTAATCAAAGTTTCAGTATCAAATAGTTCATTTTGTTGTCCCTCTTGTAACTATATTCAGGCAAGATTTTTTTTTATACTACGTCGGTAGCAAAAAAAGCATACGGCCCGCCTGATGGTAAGCAGTGACGGTAGCCTATGGACGCCTGCAACACCAGAGGTATTACATGTGCGTTGCCGACCCTTTAAAAACCTATACACTCCTTTTTTGAAGATAATATCTAGATCATCTAGCTCTAAAGTACACGTGAGTGAATTTGTTTCCGATAGTAATTACCTGCATGTACAAGTAGTCCAACGCCTCTAGATCTCTCTGTGCCAGCTCGGCCGCCGACGTCGGCATGAACACCACCCGGAACAGACAACGCATCTTGTGCGAGCCGGGGCGAGACGCGATCTGGAAATGATAATGAGTGCGTCTAGAAAAGGCAACCATCATTGTAGCTACGACTTGTCCCCGCAAACTTTACGGGCTGCTGGATGCGAAGATCGGTGTGTTTTTTTTTTGCTACTTCTACCCTGTTTAATAACCTATAAGAAAGGTATGTGTGTGAACAGTGTGAACACCGGCATTACTGTTGATTCAAAATGACTCCAATAGACAGGTTGATACACCAATGAATTTAGGGACTGACTTAGAAATATTGGATAATAGTCTAAACATTTTAAACTAAGTATTTGAAAAGAATATGTGTAAGTGAAATTGGAAATTGGAGAATCAAGTTCTCTTTGTATCTATGTTACTTTAATCTGTTGAGATATTCACAAAATATGACAAGACGCCACCGCTGGTTCTAGGTATTTGTATATAGTCCTCTAGACAGAAGTAAGTAGTTAAACTATTTTATGATTATCAGCCTGTGCGTTCTATGTATAGGAAGACTTTGAATAAAAACCTATAATAAACAAAACTTACTCTAGCTAAAGACTCCTTAGGATCCAAAAGCGTCAGCTTATTTCTCCTCACACTCTTCACATGTTCCACCACCAGACTAAAGTGTTCTTCAGCTACTATACACAGTTTATCCTTCAAACTGGTCACAACATCAGCAACTGTGGTCGTTGTGTCGTATTTGAAGGATTTGGTCTGTCCGTTCTCGAGGAATACTTTGAGGACGTTGGCCATGGGGGGAAGGCAGAGGTCGCCGAGAGAGAAGGCTGAAGGCTGGAATGATAAAGAATACGATTTAGTTGTGGTGTTCTGAACTTCAGGTCATAGGATTAGTCAAATGATTTTGTGTTTCTTGTATGTTAAAAACGTTAATGTTGCAAGAAGTGTTTTTCTTCGACAGCAAAATGAATTGGGCGGAAGGTTAGAGACTCGTTCAATGCCTGATGGACCGGTCCATAGAATTATCTGCATCTGCCTATTTTACACTAACGCGAAGATTTAATTGAAGATGTAAGTTCAAAAATGAACCAGTCATCAAAAACCCACACACCCACACCCATCCCCCCCCCCCACACACACACATACACACACACACACACACACACACACACACACGTACACACACGCACACACGCACACACACGCACACGTACACACACACACGCACACGCACACGCAAACGCGCGCGCGCACGCACGCACGCACACATTTCAACAAAATAATTTCTAAAATGAAAAATGTGGGAGGTCGTGCCGCTCACGCATCGGCCTCCACAGTCACCAAACCCATTGTCTAAACAGCAATGCTAAAACCGTCTGCAATAGACGCAAAGGCCTGTGATGAAGTTCATTGTTTATTTTCCTGTGATAACAGACTTGTGCAAATACTTACAGGGTACATGGGGGCTCCATTTAGCTGCACAGAATCCGCAAATCGGACTCGAGGAGGACGAGCTCTCAACCTGGAAGATGAAGATAAGTGTAAAAATAGTCGTTCAGTACAGGACTGTCACGAATGGAATGAATGAGTGAAAGAAAATATGTATGTGTGTATCACATCAACCAATAAAATAGTGGCTCTGACTCAAAGAGTAAAGTAAGATAACCGAGAAAAACGAAGTTCGTCAATGCGGGCATTTTTCTTTTTCACTCTAATTACGTCTTAGTGGGACTGAAAGAGAAAAATCCCCGCTATTTGCGAATCTCGGTTTTCGCGGTAGGCCCCCTGCTCTGACTATATACCTATACAGGTGTCACTCATACAATGAAAGATCCGTTTTTCTATTCGTGTCAGCTTACGTAAATTAATCTGTACACTTAGGTGTACTTTAACACGTTTTCAGTGTCGTACAGTAACAGGTCTGTCAGAAAAAATAAGCATTGACTCATTGACCAATATTTCTTTCACGCTACTGTTCGGAAATGTGGCAATAGATGGTCTAAACCCAACCTGGAAAGTAGGCAATAGCTGTAGCAAGCACCTGAACTATCACTACTACAATGTTTCATTGTTATCATCATCTGTCAGTGGTGCCAGTAAAAGGTCTTTTTTTGGCGCAACTTTTTCTTTCGAAATAAAATTAGGTTATTTATAGGACCAATTACTTTATAAAAAAAAAGAAACGTCAAAACCATTCAGTTCACGTTTAAGACGTTTTTACTTTTATAGCTGTTTGTGTTTTTTTAGCAAAAACACTTCTAAGTTTAGAGTCGGTTTGAATCAAACAACAGAAAAACGCCTCTTAAAAGTGGTAAAAAAGTAGAAATAAAGGCGAGATCGGAAAATACTTACTGAATGGGATAAATTGTGTTTCACAAAAAAAACAAGAAACACGTATCTACGCTATAAAAATGAGTTCTTCTATTGAACTGTTCCTGGCAAAAATACATCGCTTTCTTTCAACAATTGTCCTCACGTCAATATAAATATTAATTTCTATCAAAGTACTTATAGTTATGGAAATGTTTTCTTATTTCCTCGCAGTAGTCGTGAAAAGCACTATTTAATGCCTCGGCTGCAAACACTAAAGATGGACTCATCCACTAACGTGTCGGCCCTCAAACTCACTCGTCCATATTTGAGCGATTTTCCGGCCTCTCCCACAATGTAGATACTTGGAGGATTGTCAGGTATTGTATAGAAGTAAAAGCAGTCACCTGGCGCGTTTAGCGTGCGACAGTAGCGCCGAGCGGCGCGCGGGGTTGCCGGCGCGCGCGGGCTGGCACACGCGCAGCGTGACGCGCTCGGCGCACGCGCGCACGGCCGCTATCACGTGCTCCCGCGCGGCCGACGACACGTCCGCGCCGTTCACGCACAGGATCTGGTCGCCGGGCTCCAACTGGAATTGTGCCAATTTATTTGTTTAAGTGATGGGCAGCTTTGCGTCTGGAAGGGCTCTGCTTAGTTATCGTGCATTTCGCTCGTACTTGTTTTGCTTTGCTCTTGAATGATGTTAATTTAGTGTCAGTTTTGTGAGTATGTTTAGTTTCGTTTTATTTAATTTAGTTATTGTTAATCTTAATGTTGGTACCTATTATATGTAATTTAAAGATATTGTAGTTTAGTATAAAAGTTTTTTTTTTTTACCTTTACTTAGTTGCATGAATAAAGTATAGATAATTGTTAAATTAAATACCAGAATTGTTCGTTTATAAATTATAAATGAATGGTGGTATTTACAATATTAATACATCCTTGACTTTTTGACATCAAATGTTCTAAACAAGGTACCATAAATAAATAAAAATGATAAATAGGCCACAAGGACACTTTGTAATACATAAATTTTCATACTTTAACTACAAAAAATACCAACAAAATGCTAAGAGCACAAAATACTTTAGATCTCCACAAAATACATACTTATAGATCCTATCCTATAGCACAAAGTTCATTAAGCTACGCAACTTTTAAATTTTGTTGTATTACAATACAAACTTATACAGAATACGAAACCATTTACGCAAATTAGGTACTTATCCAAAATATACTAAAAGTTGGAAACTTCCAAAACATCAAACAAATAAGAAGTATGGCCTGTTTTTCATATTTACATCACTTTATAAAGTTTTAAGATAAAACGTAAGAAACTCATTACTTAAGATGAAAGAACCCAATCCCCTAGATATTGAGACTCCACGCACCACAACGATGCAGTATAGGTATATTCAAATTTGCAGTATGTCAACTCCATCTTTTGGAAACAGACGAGAAAAACTCGTTAATCTAAGCTTGAGTTTACAGTAGATTTAAATAAAAAAAAGAATTAAGTAATGAGTTTGATATGTAGGTAGTTAAAAGAAATTTGGATTCATTAGTCAGCATTATCGGGAATATTTCCACTTTGAGGAAGTATGTAAATATGTTTTATACATTTCGATATATTCCGAGCTAGGATTTAAACACGCTAACTATTGAAAGTCGGACGTCAGATCCACTCAGCTACCATTGCTTAGTATAAAAAATGCTCAAAGGTAATTTTCGATTCCTGTATACAAGTAATGTTTAATACTAAGTCAATCATCGTCGAGTATCGCTTCACTGTAAACATAAACACAGTCACAGTTAAACAACTGCTTTACCAGTAAACAATGTAAACTGTGTCTACCCGGGTGAAAAGTTAGCGTTCCCTTGTAACTTCTACTCGCTGTTCGACCCCATGATACGATGATGTAATTAATTAAGACAACACGCTAACTTTTAGAAAGATACACTCAAGTATCGGCAATTGTATTGACTTGAATTACATTTGGTTAGGAAAGAGGGTAGGAGATTGACTTTGTTAAGTGGGGATTTCAGGATTTAAGTACCACGATTTAATGTTTTTCTGGCATTAATACGTGAATTCCTGAAATTTTCTAATCAATTAAATATTTCTTTGTAGGTTTGCATAATCTTTTATAGACGTTTCGTGTTGAGATAGAAGTTATTGATATATTATTTATTTTACGTTAGATGTTAATGTATAACTTTTTGTCCCAGAAATGGCCGCGTTTTATTCGTTATTTTGCATCTATTTGCTATTTAATTTATTTGTATTGTGTTTTAGTAATGAAAGGCTCTTTATTTATTTATCTATTGATGGAGACATCGGGGCTAACTGCCAACTTAACTCAAGAAAAAACTAATCCACGCCATCATGTCGCTTAAAGATTGTATGTTTATAATTTGTGTGCAAGTTTTTAAAGTAACTATGTCTTTATGGGCCACTAGTTGCCTGAAAATACATATAAGCTCTATATGTCTTAACAAAAAACGTTAATACCGGATTCCTTAACCATCCTAATTTCTTTTCATATGTTTTTAACGAAGTGTTTTAAATATTTTGATGATACACCAACCTTGCCAGTGAGTTGTCAGTGAACAAGTTAGAGTCGCTTCAATCTTTATATGTAAGGGCGCGAAAGCCAACTGCGTTCAAGTCTCTCTTCAGTGTGTCATCCGTACTAATGTTATAACTAAATATTTAAAGTAATTCTCTCTCAAAGTTTTAGTCTCGGGGAAGGACATATTATTTTTATATTAGGTTGGCAAATAAAATTCATTTTAAAATCGTACCTTTCCAACGCTGGGCGAGTTGTCTGTGACGAAGCGAACAAGTACGGGCCGCTCCGAGCCCGCTACGAACCCGAAGCCCAACTCCGGGTCCCTTTCAAGTGTGACGTCACGCGGCGCGGGTGGGGATTCGCAGGAGCAACCCTCGGGTGACACGTACGTTGTCGTCTTGTTCACATGGCTGAAAACAATGGGTTATGGTTTATTAGATAATAGTTATGTAATAGTCTAAAACATGTGCGAGTCCAACGGTAAAACTTTTAAATGTCATTCAAACGAAACGAATTGCTCAAAACAATTTTTCTTTGATCCTGGATCGTGTGTGTCTGCTATGTCGCTGTCCGTACGTGGAGGTTAGTCTGTCCAGCGTTTCAAACGCCTAATTTTTTTGGACACATTTTTGACGTAATCTGTACAATTTTGTCGAAACACTTTATATTAATCATGTAAATAAAATTTCTAAAGAAATTAAAAAGTGCTGTCATCTACATGTTACGTCTCCTAGAGAGTCTATTCGGAAAGAGAAGAGTCGTGGAATGTATAGAGCCCAATACATTCCATGACTTCTCTTTCCGAACAGATTCTACTACAATAAATTTTGTAATAATGGCATTTTTGATTCTTATTTTTTTATTATAACCAATATTTTTTTAGAGTTTCGTAGTAAGATAATGCATCTGATATAATAAGGTACTATACACCAACACGCACCACACTTTTACATAATCCATACTACGACACTTATTATTATCTTATAGGCATGCTACTAAATATTTATGTATATATGTTTTTTTTTTGTTACATCGTGAATCGTTCGTGATCTGGGTTCTAGCAGAATTATCAGTGCTTCACCCGAAAGAGTGGAGCGTATTACTGAGCCAGAACCCTTTTGTTTTGCTGCAACGCACACAGCACACATTACCTTTTATTGATGCTTTTTGTTCTTTATTTAATTTTTATTTTGGTGTTGCTATTGTTTGTATTATTTTTTTGTTTAGTTGTGTGTATTGTGGTAAGCGAATAAATGGTTTATCTATCTATCTATTATTTTCGTAATGTCCATCGGCTCGTCCGGTTTTTGTATTAGCTCAGTGACCCTTAGTACTTTATATCTGTAATACCTACCTATAAATAAGTCATATGGTTAATATAAGGTCAATATTTGGGCAACAAAATCCAGACGTAAAGTATTGCTATACGTATTCCTTCGTTCGAAACTAGTGCCGTAAAACTGAAGTATCTCCTTCGTGTGGATCTTACATAGCACAAGAACATCTGTTTCTGTGTCGTAAAACATCAGAATACAAGTGCTGTCATTCTTATTTGTATCGCATACATGATGGCAACTTTTACTGTCTTGCGTACATAGTAAATTAAGATGCACGCTTATTTTATTCATTTTCGTTTAATATTTTTCCTTATAAGTACATCACACCTACACAGCAAATAGTTTCAGATCTGTAACCAAAAATTAAGTCAATAAGCCTAATTTTTTGAACTAGTATTCAATCCGTGTGATAAAATCAATAATTATATGCACACAACCTGCTAATTATTGTCCAAAGTCCCGTGACGAGTAACACGTACATGATGAGGGTGCGGAGTGTTAGGGTCGGCAACGCACATGTAACCCCTCTGGAGTTGGAGGCGTACATAGGCTACGGAGACCGATTACCAACAGGCGGGCCGTATGCTTGTTTGCCACCACGCAATATAAAAAAAAAACAGCGCTGCTGACCATCTCTCTAGGACTTGTTTATTTAAAACTCAAGTCTTCTTCAGATTATCGACTGTTTTTGTTTTTACGGGTACTATCACCTAAGCTACACTAATTCTCACTAAAGTACCTACATAAATGTCTGGATATCCTTGGTGTAGTATGATTTCCACAGCTGTTTTACGCCAGCTCCAGCCATTAAAGAGCCTAAGAACTATGAAGTCCTGTACTTACTTGATGTAATAAGGCTTCCCCCGACTATCCAACGCTTGCTCCCACCCATATGGTAGATCTTCTTCTTCTGGTTCCTGACTGCTTCTACTGCCATCTCTGGAGCTGGGCCAGCTCTCTACTGGAGGCAGCCAGCTTGCCGTCTGCGTGATGTGGCTGGAAATAAAGAAAAAAATATTAATAAAAAAAAGAAAGACAGGCGTCAATTTAAACCTCATTGGGCTGTTGGTCTGATTCAAAATCAGATTCCCTGTGACAGCGTAGGTTCGTATCCTACCGACTGCGCCATGTTGGCTATGTTTTATTTTGTAGACTTTTTTCTCAGATTTTGATAAAATTTGGTGAACAGGCAGAATTCCCTATTCTTCTGTATAACATAACATAAGTACAATTTCACCGTATGGCCTACAAAATATTCCACTGAGATACAAAAACATTTATTTTGACCCAAATTTGGATTTTATGTTTATCTCGACCTGAATGAAGAGCTCTTCAAACCTAAATTTTTTTGTCCAAATCTGCTAAAAAATATAAAAATAGCCCATGTAATGTGTTTTGAGCCAGAGGAACAAACAACATGTATAGACGACATGGTTGTAAGACTGATTATTAAATTGTATTGATTTATGATAGCATATATGACAGATTATATGGACTTGGATATAGAAATGATGAACTTAAAGAATAGGTGTTAGCAAACCACAGCCCGCCGGCCAGATCTGGTCAAAAAGATATGTTAATAAATAAATAAAAAAGCGCGTTACTTTTGGGCCGGTTTGAACTAAACTAGAAACTGTTAGTTTATTATTCTATCTCTTCAATCTATTTCTTCAAAACGTTCAAAATCTCCAGATGTGGATAGTCCGAGCGCCGACGAATAAGCGGCGTTGGACATTGCCGCAATTTTTAAAACGCGCATCGATTTATCTCCGTCCTCGATTTATTAACACCAACTGTCTGATCATATGTACATCTTACGTGTTTGCGATAAGGTTTATTATATGTCAGTTACCAGTGGGCGAGACACAAAACACGCTTTCGTAAAAGTCCGGGTGCCATGAAAATACCTATCGGACATTTGTGTTTCAATAAAATTTAAGTGTTTCCACTGGCGAGCGATAAAAGTTAAAACCTGTTGTGAAATTGGGTGGAACATTCTGTGAGCGATCTTTTTTTCGTGTATGAATGTTACTGATGTGCATTAACAATTTGGTTTGATTTTTTTTATAGGTTCCGTAAGAATTTGGGTAGAAGTTTAGTTGCTGTTGTTTTTTTTAGCTTATAAGTAGATATATTTATTTATTTTTTATCTTTATCTTAGCTTTAGGTCCTGGTTAGGTATTCAATATGATATATCTGATGTAAAGAAGTCCGATTAAAAATAGGAATAGTGTATAAACCTTCAAAAGGAACATAAAATAGAAGTCTGTTATTTATTTATTAATGGCATGTGAAATTTAAATAAAAAATACAAATAACAAGCACATTGAGAGTTCTAACAAAAGTATGTCAAATTTAAACCAAATAATAATCCCGTTGTTGACTCCATTCACCCAGCTCATAAATAATCATCATCTACAACATTTGACAATCATCAAATCCCACATCCACCCCTGAATAATGCAACCTTCGAACTCACGCACAATACTCACCCCTTTAGAATACTTGTTAACAACTTTAACAAGCTGTCAGCTACTGAAAAGACGAATGTCGTAAGTACATATTAAATTAATACTATTACTACCTTGATGGGTTTAAGTAAGGCGGTAACATATTTACTCTGAGATTTTCAGGCCAATTTACATGATAATATTGTAATATGAAAGTCGTATCTTTAATAAGTTTTGCGTTCATAGAATTAAGAGTTGTTTAGTAATTGATTGAAGTTATAGGTAGGTGAGGAGGGCTAGGGGTGGCAACACCATGTATTAATTTAATAAAAATAATTTATATTGTACTAAACACTTTTACTCTTAACTTTCACTACTACTTTCAGTTTTGAGTATTTTTTTAAATTCCAGATTCGAAATTTCATTGAATTTTCCAATTTTCTAATGCGTTATATTATAAGCTTTCAGTTGATACCTACATTTTCAGATTCGGGTGCAGAATTACAAAGATATTGGGTGCGGACGAAAAAATGCAAAGTGATGCAATACTTTGTACACGTGAGTGAAGAACATAAAGAATTATTGTGTAACAAAAACATTCAATAGAATTCGAATTCTTCCGATGAACAAAAATAAAAAATCTTCTCATTTGAAGTAAAATGAGATGACGGTGAGGTTGTAGATGACATTTTATATGTATAAATAAATGCACGTTTAAAAAAAAACTGTTTTCCGTAAAATAACGAGGCCTGCGCTGTGGATCTTAACGTCAGCTTTTTTTTTAGGAATAAAATTTTGTTTTAACGTTAACATAAGTAAAGTAAAATAATATCACATTATGTTAAGATTTTAAAAATCCCAATGCCTCCCCGAGGCACAACCCCTATTTCAGAGACCACTTATCTGTGTTAAATGTTTCAAAATTTTTTGTGCTGAAAATGCCTTATGATTTACTACGGCGTTTATTTCGGTTGTTTACCCTGGAAACTTAACGTATTAAAACTGTTTATCTCTTCTTATTTTGGTATTCCTTTTTTTTTGTGTAAAACATTTAACTTTTCACAGCAATTGAACCTCTTCTGTGAATTTTTATTTTAGACAATTATTTTTATCTACATCCAATTTAACCTCCCTTTAATATATTCAGACATGATAAGTTAACGGCATATATTAACAAACATGTATCTGTGGGTGAATCGTAACTTTAACGTTAATGTCTCGATACCTTAATTACATTCAAATTTAGAACATCGCTGAGAAACAAAGAAACTTGATCTGATCTCTATTCTATCATCAGTCGAGATGACGTTTTATTGGAAATGAAGTGTCAGTTGCAAACAATTTTGACAAATCTCGCACGTTACTTGATAACGATATGGCAGCTGGCAGTCGGCACCGACTCTAGTTTGTCTCTGAATAAATAAATAAAACAACGAATGCGTGACATGCGCGAAAAAGTTTGCATTACCGCCATTTGACGTTTAGTTTGTCTTTTAATTAGTTTGTTTTGTACGTACATATACAATATTTATTTATAATATCAACTATATCTTAAATATAAAATCTACAATTTCTAATAATGTCTTAATACCTATCTAAAGTTTGACTTATAAAATAAATTACAATTAAAACTAGTAAAGGTATAAGATTGCATGAAGAGGAATCCGTCTATTGACCTCTTCCCACAACCCACTCAAAACCCTGAAGCCCGCAATGTGTGTTCAGGCTGAAACAACTACGCCTATTAATTATTCCCGTGAAACGTTAATAAGGGGTTTCAAAAATCAAAGGCCAGGCTTGAGCTAATATTTGAAGAGATAAGACACCTGCATCCGTAATATGTAGAGTTGTAGTCCGGAAGGTAGATGGGTACACTGTATGGCATTGAATACGAAACATATCTAAAACCTACTTATAAAAAATGTTTTTGTTCTACTAAATAACTAATTGTCAAAAAAAAAGATTATTGAATGTAGTGTTGTGTGTGTGGTAGTGTTTTACTTATTTGATTATTGATATTTTTGTATTTTTTGACATGTGTAAATTGCTTAATTAAATAAAATGTTATGGAAATTTAACCACTTTTTACGGTAAAAAATAGTCAAACATCTAAAACACATGATTATAAAATTATAAATGGAATTAAAATACTAATGAATACGTGACCATGACCATAGGTTTTGTTCAAGTCTAGAATCAATCGTTTTCAGCAATCGCGGGTGAGATAATCCATATGCCATCTAGTCACAGTATTACAGCAACAAAGGCTGAAAGGCCGAATATGCGGGTTCGACCTTATCCATCGTATTTTATCTTTAACACATGACATTCAAGCTTAAAAAAAATATAATCACCCACGTGCTTCATTCACTTACCATTCGGTACACAACATAAATTGGAAAAAGCGTACTTTCAATAAATTTACATATATAATGTATTTCCTGACATACCTCTTTCGCTTCCTTCACTTTCATGACATTCCTCATACATGCTCGTCGGTTTAGGGTGCTCTTGACCTGGCCTTTTTTCAGGATTTCCCCGATTTGATCAGAGAAAGTCCGCGAGGATCGTAGCAAGTGCAAATCCGTGGTCTCTGCCTACCCCTTCGGGAAATAGGCGTGATTATATGTATGTATGTATGTATGTGTATATAATGTATTTTTAGTCTAGAAAAAAATTCTTGTTTGAATTATGATAGTTTTATTAAATAACGCATTTATGAACAAGTCTATATTACTTTAGCACAGCAAGGTACACAAATTGAGCCCCGTCTCTCGACCTAAACGTATAATATGGCTGATACAGCCGGGGGTGTTTGAACGGTCTCTTTTATTAGCGATATTAAAATTGAGAATATTATAATATCAGAGTTTTATTTGCGCTTCGCGGTTATTAGATTAAGACGAGTAAACAGGTTTGGTGTGGATTTAAGAGTCCTTATTCCTACAGACGAGCGTATTTTGTAAAATGCTTCCTTTTTCATTCAAGATTACGACGTAACTATTAGTATTTATTCAAAAACTGATAACGTACTTAAATAATCGTTTCCTAAACTAGGGGCTCCAACAGTTCAAATTTTCATTTTCTCTTTTAAACCTCTTTTTTAATGAGGTTTTTTGGGAGTCTTTTCCAAATTTTGCAGTGAGATGTGGCGTTTCGGTTCTTAATTTTGCTATAAACAAGAATAATTTGGTACATGAATGACTACAATTTGATTCAACATATCTCGTACGAGGGGCTGGAATGATTAACAATCGAAGATTCATTTGAAAAAACTGATAAAATACCTTCCGAGTTTTCTTCATTTTTTTGGCGAAAACAGGGTTTTATTATATTTTATTTCCGCAAATTGTACGCATATTTTGCTTTAAAAATAATATTATAGCAAACTGTAACTTTATGTTAACCTATAAAAAAAAAATCGTAACTATGGGACCTACATTGCCGTAAATTTATATTTTTTTAAAACACGTATAAATCAGGCAGCAGCGACGCCCCGCTCTCAGTCCGCGCGGAGCGCGCTTAGAGGACGGACCTGTGCTCGATTGTCAGGCATTCGTTGCGATCGTAATCAGCTACGGAGTTCCGAGAAGTGCTATATACTGCGATTAGAAAATCTTAATAAAAGTTCATTTTTTACAGTATGCCTAACAGACTCGCTTATTGATGGATTTTCAGTGTTACTTTTTTTTTAATACTAAGTCGGTGGCAAACAAGCATACGGCCCGCATATGTACGCCTGCAACTCCAGAGGAGTTACATGCGCGTTGCCGACCCTAACCCCCTCCCGCCCCTCGTTGAGCTCTGGCAACCTTACTCACCGGCAGGAACACAACACTATGAGTAAGGTCTAGTGTTATTTGGCTGCGATTTTCTGAAAAACGCATTTTCACTTGAAATTACGTTAGGGTTTGCATTATTATTTTTGACCCGGATGAAGTCCAAGTTCTCATGATGGAGTCAGGAGTTGGTCACCAGAACTCCTAATCTACTAATTATAATCCCATCGTGTTTGGGCTCAAAAGATTTGCCCTGACGAACACCATCGATCTAGATGAGGTCCAGGGTCTCATGATGGAGTCAGGAGTTGGTCACTAGAACTCCTAATCTACTCATTATAATTCCATCGTGTTTGGGCTCAACAGAGTTGCCCTGATGAGCACCTTCAATCTAGATGAGGTCCAGGGTCTCATGATGGAGTCAGGAGCTGATCAACAGAACTCCTAATCTACTCATCATAACTCCATCGTGTTTGGGTTCAATAGAGTTGCCCTGACGAGCACCATCAATCTAGATGAGGTCCAGGGTCTCATGATGGAGTCAGGAGCTGGTCACCAGAACTCCTAATCTACTCATCATAACTCCATCGTGTTTGGGCTCAATAGATTTGCCCTGATGAACACCATCGATCTAGATGAGGCCCAGGGTCTCATGATGGAGTCAGGAGTTGGTCACCAGAACTCCTAAACTACTCATCATAACCTCATCGTGTTCGGGCTCAATAGATTTGCCCTGACGAGCATCATCAATCTAGATAAAGTCCAGGGTCTCATGATGGAGTCAGGAGTTGGTCACTAGAACTCCTAATCTACTCATTATAATTCCAACGTGTTTGGGCTCAAAAGATTTGCCCTGATGAGCACCATCGATCTAGATGAGGTCCAGGGTCTCATGATGGAGTCAGGAGTTGGTCACCAGAACTCCTACTCTACTCATCATAACTCCATCGTGTTTGGGCTCAATAGAGTTGCCCTGACGAGCACCATCAATCTAGATGAGGTCCAGGGTCTCATGATGGAGTCAGGAGCTGGTCACCAGAACTCCTAATCTACTCATCATAACTCCATCGTGTTTGGGCTCAATAGATTTGCCCTGATGAACACCATCGATCTAGATGAGGCCCAGGGTCTCATGATGGAGTCAGGAGTTGGTCACCAGAACTCCTAAACTACTCATCATAACCTCATCGTGTTCGGGCTCAATAGATTTGCCCTGACGAGCATCATCAATCTAGATAAAGTCCGGGGTCTCATGATGGAGTCAGGAGTTGGTCACTAGAACTCCTAATCTACTCATTATAATTCCAACGTGTTTGGGCTCAAATGATTTGCCCTGACGAGCACCATCGATCTAGATAAGGTCCAGGGTCTCATGATGGAGTCAGGAGTTGGTCACCAGAACTCCTAATCTACTCATCATAACTCCATCGTGTATGGGCTCAATAGAGTTGCCCTGACGAGCACCATCAATCTAGATCAGGGCCAGGGTCTCATGATGGACTCAGGAGTTGATCACCAGAACTCCTAGTCTATTCATCATAACTCCATCGTGTTTGGGCTCAAAAGATTTGCCCTGACGAGTACCATCGATCTAGATTAAGTCAAGGGTCTCATGATGGACTCAGTAGTTGGTCACCAGAACTCCTAATCTATTCATCATAATGGTAATTTGATGGTGCTTGTCGGAGTAAATCTATTGAGCCCAAACACGATGGAGTTATGATAAATAGATTACGAGTTCTGGTGACCAACTCCTGACTCCATCATGAGACTCTGGACTTCATCTAGATCGATGGTACTCGTCAGGGCAAATCCTTTGAGCCCAAACACGATGGAATTATAATGAGTAGATTAGGAGTTCTAGTGACCAACTCCGGACTCCATCATGAGACCCTGAACATCATCTAGATTGATGGTGCTCGTGAGGGCAAATCTATTGAGCCCAAACACGATGGAGTTATGATGAGTAGATTAGGAATTATGGTGACCAACTCCTGACTCCATCATGCGACCCTGGACTTCATCTAGATCGATGGTACTCGTCAGGGCAAATCTTTTGAGCCCAAACACGATGGAATTATAATGAGTAGATTAGGAGTTCTAGTGACCAACTCCTGACTCCATCATGAGACCCTGAACATCATCTAGATCGATGGTACTCGTCAGGGCAAATCTTTTGAGCCCAAACACGATGGAATTATAATGAGTAGATTAGGAGTTCTGGTGACCAACTCCTGACTCCATCATGAGACCCTGGACTTCATTTAGGTCGATGGTACTCGTCAGGGCAAATCTATTGAGCTCGAATACGATGGAATTATAATGAGTAGATTAGGAGTTCTAGTGACCTACTCCTGACTCCATCATGAGACCCTGGACTTCATCTAGATTGATGGTGCTCATCAGGGTAAATCTATTGAGCCCAAACTCGATGGAGTTATGATGAGTAGATTAGGAGTTCTGGGGAGTTCTGGTGACCAACTCCTGACTCCGTCATGAGACCCTGGACCTCATCTAGATCGATGGTGTTCGTCAGGGCAAATCTTTTGAGCCCAAGCACGATGGAATTATAATGAGTAGATTAGGAGTTCTGGTGACCAACTCCTGACTCCATCATAAGAACCTGGATGGACTTCATTCGGGTCAAAAATAATAATACAAACCCTAACGTGATTTCAAATAACACTGAAACTCTATAGCACTAATGTGCGCAAACGATTGGCATCTTGACTACGCAGCATGGGTGCGTAGCCACCATGCCAATCGATACGACAACGAAACACTATCTGTCTCTCTCTCGTACTAATATGCACAAACGATTGGCATCTTGGCTGGGCAGCATGGGTGCGTAGCCAACATGCCAAACGTTTACGATACGACAAGGAAACACTATCTGTCTCTCTATCGCACTAATATACTTTATTTATACCTGCAGTCATTTAGTAACTTCTTCATTTTCCATTGGTGTGAAAGAGACAGAATAAAGAGCAAGGGTTATAGTACACTCTGTAGTCTGTACACTTAGTAGTAGTGTACATAAAAAAAAAACTACTGTGCATATACAATAAAATAAAGAGTGCCCATATGATATCATATGACACTAAAATTAATGTTGCTTGAAATTATATTGAAAACTATCAAGATTATTCTAGTCTGCATTGAAACGCGCGTCGCGTTGCCGGCGCTCGCGTACCGAGCGCCAACGCCATCTATCGAGCGTTATTTCGTGAAATCGGAGAACGCTCCAAGGATTAAGGGCTCTTAATGAGATTGCTATTCTGCGCCAATTTTCATTAACTTTTATTTTATGATTTTGGAATTTTATTACAAACATGGCTTCATCAAAATACTAATTTTTTGTTGCTTTATATTCTTAAATCAGGGGAAATTAATATTTTATAGATTTTTAATATGTCCGAGAGAATAAATAATTCTAATTCCCTGTTTTAAAATGAGCACACGCTTTTACTTTACGCTCAATTAGTTTTCGATGTCATTTTGGTATTTTAACTACGAAAGACCAATAGGTACGCATAAGTATTAAAAAATAACGACCCTGATTTAATAATCCCCACTATAAATATTTTACCTGAGACACTTTTCAACTGAATAATGTCTTATTTAAAATTTTCCCTGTATAATTGTAATTATTTATATTTTAATTAATTATTTACTAATTAAATTATTAATTTATAATTCTGTATATATCTTCTCTGATATCTATTATTAGACCATATCTACCCCATGCATCTCCAAAATTTAATTCACCTTTACTAACTTCCAATAAGTAAAATTTTGCACACTTCAGAGGATTCTCATTCCGAAGCTAACTCAGAAATCGTGCCGCGCATATGTAATGTATCTATGCGATATGCCATGAACATTCCTTCGATTTGCAACTTTACCTAAAGGGTATAAAGGTGGCGACATTTGTGCTGTAGTATAGGGTCAGATATCGTGTTCGAATACTGATCAAGTTCGTTAAATAAAATGGAGTTGGATTAAGTGGGACTTTTGGGCTCAATTTTATGTCCTTTCGAGATTGAACAGATACTTGGATCTACATATGTTATGAGTTTACAAGGTCCAGCTGGTTTCAACAAATAATTAAGAGGAAACATTCGTTCTCGACATTTTCCTCGCTGGATTTTTCTCCTAAGCTGTATTTGTCCTTATCGCACTAATTTGAAGAGACGTCCTCGTCAGCGCGAAGGAGATATTTACCTAAAATTTTTAAATGGTGGTATTTACTCTTAAGATTGTTATTAACTATTAAGTTACATGAACGTTTTGTAGGTTTGGTTACCATTTCACTTTCTATGTTTCGTAAAAGTCACAATGGATATAATTTTCTAGGTTCTCGGGGATAAGGATTTCGTAAATAACCTCTTAGAATACAAAATGACAGACATGTATTTTTTTTTAATATTCGTCAGTTTTTTATATAATAATATCCTCGAGTTTGAGATGTTGACCATGTACTTTTACTTGAAGGTCGTTATGGCCATTTTTTAATTCAAGATGGCTGACGTACTATTTCGTGAAATCATAATGGATGTTCTTTTCTACAATCATTAAGAGATGGTACGAATTTTGCCGGGGCCCCGCTTGAAACAACATAAATAAATCCGACTGTACATCAGCTACCTTCATTACAATAACCTTAAAAATAAATAAAATATCTACTACACAACAATAAAACAGTCATTTGACCTTAATCATCAATGTTTTACTGATTATCAAAAAAGTCGCCATGATGTAATCATTAACGTAAAATTAATTTTATCCGACGCGAGAAATTTAAATATTAAACGATAAGTGACAATAATTATGTCAAAGCAAATTACGCATTACATTTACTAACCCTCAAACCTATTAGACATAAGCCCCTTATAGGTACTTAACATAAATCTATTCCCCACATATGCGCCTTTACATTAATTCCAAAGGAGTTCCCGACACAATGTTTGAATTTGCCATATGTCTAAATATTACACAAAATCCATATTAAACGTGACCCTCGTTTTATTTTAGACTTTATATGAAAAACGATAAGGTTGATGTTTCGGTGCGGGATGCAGGTCTTTTTTCGAGACGCATTTATGAGCTTTTCTTGAATAATGTGGGCTCCCCTAAAGGATATGGAATGAGAATTAAAAGACATTTAATTTTTGCTCTTCTTAGTTTCTTTTTGAAATTCAATAAAATTGAAGTACTTGGAAATTAAAATATATTTTTGTAAAGTTTTCGTGGAAATAGAAACAAAAAATCGTAAAAAAAAACACTCGGTATGTTTTCAAAAAGTTTTGTTAAAAAAGAGAAATAGCAAACGGTGCAAGTAAAAAATAAATAAATGTATATACATATATCTGATTAAACGTGAACAGTGCCTATTCATTCAGGTACACGATTACTAAGATTAATAACAATTCATGTCATTTAATATTCTTACTAGTTCGTATTATTTTCTAATAATATTCATTATTCAAAGCACTGTCTTAAAGATATAGATTACAATGTTGAAAATTAAGATTCCGTTTTTTGAGAAGAGACAGACAGACAGTAAGTCAATTTAATACTTTCCAGTATAAATATACAAAACCAGCTAGCTCGCTACAGAGCTCAAAGAATGTGGCAATCAAAAATAACGACAGCGACACAGTGCATTTGTTATGCATATTGTTGTTATTTTTTATTTACATTTGTCAAGCTACAAAGACACTCAAAAATTCAGTGGATGTTGTCCAGAGTAGAAATAAATAGAGTAATCCATTTCTAAATAATGGTAAACTAGCAAGCCACGCGCCAAAGCCACGACAATTCAGTATCTTGGAACTTCCGGTTTATCGCTTAGCTTTTAGAAACACTCGTGCTTGCTAACTCCTATTCCTGGACTTACGAGTAAATAATTATTTAGGATAAATCTGGGAAAGCGCTGAGAAATAAAAGTACGGACCATGTTCAACATTAAATGGGTTTCAGCTTCGATCACGCCACTACGTGCAATTCAACGCTTTTGTAGTGCGCGTGCCACGACCGCTGCAGGGGACCATCGATTGCGCCGACTTCTGGCCGAAGAGTGCCGAAAAACAAACGATTCGGACGGAGGACGGAGCCACGTCGTTCTGTTACCTAAATAGTGTATAGTTTTATGTGTATGAAATTCATATCAATGTTAGTCTTTAACGTATTTGTAATATGGGCCGTATTGCCTGATTCAAATTTTAAATAAGTAAATAAATTCAAAACTTAATCCTAAAACACATTTGAAGAGAGCTCACTGTGATTGTCCTTATCCTACGACGTGACGGATGAGACATTTTTCACCGGCGGCGTAACGTAACGTATGAAAACTTATGAATAAACAAATGAATGAGATCGTCATTTGTTCATGTCCTGTTTTTTTACGTCACACCTTTACCTTACGTTGTTTATACCGGGTGTTTCCTGTAACAGGAGCAATAAATTAAACTGTAGGCTGTACTCCTCAAACTGACCAACATTTGTTCAACAACTTTGAAAAATAACTTACGTTTTGATTTTTATTACACATTAAAGTTAATTCTAAGACGCAATGTATTGCGAATTTTGTTATGTTTAAAGCGTGACAAGCAACGTCAAACACACTGATGTCAGCGTACATTGAAAATAATATTAAATTTGTATGAAAAAGTTAAAATCTAAAGATTTCCTAATTTTTACGTTGTTGTTCAGAAGTTATATCGTTTTATTAGTACAATATAATATATGGTTTAATTATTTGCTCGTGTTACTGGAAACACCCGGTATAAATTTAGGGAAATAATAAACTTTGGCAATGTGAAGGTAAATAGAGTCCCATCGAAGCTAGCTCTTAAGGTGCAGTACTTTCGTGTTCTTTTCTCACTCTCACTAAGCGTAAGTGTGAGCGAGATGAAGCGAAAGTCAAAAACTCAGGATTCGAATCGATACAGTCCTTCGAAAAATGCCTCAAGATTGTAAATTACCCCACCTAATATAAGAGCTACGACTTTTTAAAAACTCAAGTTTTCTAAACCTACAGCACCTTAATGACAAAGCGTGGAAGTGTCAGCTAAACGTCATATTTTTTGTAGAAAATGTATAGTACACAACACTGGTGAAAATGGGTCGCGGAGTGAATCTCATGCCCCCTTAGCCAGCCATGGCATCTAGTCAAGATAACGCGTAGAAGGTAGTTAAAAAATATGGAATAAAAAGTAATCAAAATTCAATACCATCATACATGTTACTGGAGCGCCAATTAAAATCTACAAAAGATTTTTGACAAAAAAAAGTTATACATGATTTATAGCCAATACCGGTACTTTGGTAACCGAAATTAAACTTTGAATCTCAACTAAACTTACACCTACATCCATCAGGGCAAGTAAAATAAAGGGCTTTTTTCTGTCGTCATTACAAAAGGTAACGATTTGCATATATCCCATGGACATGGTTTTAACATGTTTGAAAGGATGAAGTAAGAAAAACACGCTTGAAAGTCCATTTATTTTATGATGTCCACAGGAGAGCCCCACAAATATACCCATAACCTTAACTCATATATAAAAAGATTTTGACCTAAACGCTTGTAAAATATAATATTGAATTGATATTTTTTTTGACGACCAGTTTGGCCTAGTGGGTAGTGACCCCGCCTACGAAGCCGATGGTCCCGGGTTCAAATCCTGGTAAGGGCATTTATTCGTGTGATGAGCATGGATATTTGTTCCTGAGTCATGGGTGTGTTCTATGTATTTAAGTATTTATAAATATTTATATATTATATATATCGTTGTCTAAGTACCCTCAACACAAGCATTATTGAGCTTACTGTGGGACTTAGTCAATTTGTGTAATAACGTCCTATAATATTTATTATTTATTATTTATTATTATATTACTCGCAGTCTTGCTTTGACTTATTTCCGAGTTGAGCTGAAATTAGATAGTTTTGATACGAATGCGAGAATATTGTTATCAATGATAGTATAATCCCACCCGCGTAATCCTTTTGTAAGTAATCGTACCTATTCGCGGGTGAGAACGAGTGTACGAGTATGAGCGAGGAAAGGGCGTGAATAATCAAATGAACATGTATCGTCATTTGTTCGTGTCTTATAGCTGCTTCGTCTTCCCACACTTCGGAAAGTTATCACATACGTTTTGTAATAAAAGAGATAAATCGGCACTAGCAGAAAAAGGGGGAGGGTTTTAGAAGGAAAACTTAATAATGTGGCACATTTATGAGTTTCGGACTAGAACCTATGATATTATTTAATTTGTAAAGATAAAATAACTTCTTTTAGCCAAAAGTTACCTACGTTATATACCAATCTAAACGTTTATACAGTTACGCGTGTTATCGGTGTATGTAAAGTACTTTGGATGTACTGGAGCCAACCATTACTTCACGAATTCGTAAAGAACTCGGCGAAACATAGGTACAGTGCCGTCACAAATATACAGTCGTAAAACGGCATTTAACACGCGCTTGACCAAAGGGGGTATGTTGGTCAGTGGTCATGTTGCTGTACAATTACGAATGCTTAAAATTGCTACTTAAAATCTGAAGCTAGTTCGCACTTGCGAGTAATATTCGAATAAAACTTATATTATATATAAGACGACCGATCTGGCCTAGAGACCCTGACTATGAAGCCGATGGTCTCGAGTTCGAATCCCGCTAAGGGCATGTATTTGTGTGATGAACACAGATATTGGTCCTGAATCATGTGTATTTTCTATGTATTAATCTATATACGTATTATGTATATCGTCGCCTAGTACCCATAGTACAAGCTTTGCTTAGTTTGGGGCTAGTTCCATCTGTGTAAGATTTATTATTATTAACTTATGTGTTTGCTTCATACGTTCTTATCCGTAAGGCTGCCTTTCTACTAAGGCGGAGAGGAGCGGAGTAATAGGCGCGTAAATCGAGAGCGCTAGGAGCATGAACAAGTTCAAATAAGTCCGCACACAAAGCGTCGTCGTAGCGTAGCGTACAAGATGTTTGTCGGCATTACGACAGTCGTAGGGTAATACTGGCGTAAAAAAAGCGTAAACAACTGAGATTTCACTTATAAAACGATTACGCTTCGCGACGCTTCTGCGCAACATTACTCTCGTACTCGTAACGTTTTTACGATACGCTTAGGCTTCATGTGCTGAGGGGCTGAGGACCTAACTTGTGGCACATTTACACATGTGGAATATCTCCTTATTAGCCCAGAAGGCACTGAATATCAAGTAAATGTTCACTTTATAGCCGTTTAAAACCACCTGTGGAGACCATAAACACGTAATACCACAGATAAGTTTTACTTCCAACTTCCAACATTTCCTAGTACCATAAAATCCATAAAAGTGTATCGAGTGGCGATGAAACTTTCCACATTCGCACTCGGCGTCTCTTTAAATGGAACGAAGTAAAAATCTGTCGTTTAACGGTGCCGGGTTTATGACGAAAAAAAATGTCGTAAAACTTGTTGAATATGGAAGGTCTTTTTACTCATTATAATACCTACTTGGAGACTGGGGGCCTTGCCAAACAATGATATTATATAACTATACATTGATAGGATATACTCATACATAAGGAGCACAAAAAATACCTCCATATTTATTTCAATACCTACGAAGAAATATGTTATTTTTGATTAGTTATCGCATTCCGATTATCTTTGTCATACTCGTCAAACATGAGCTAGCCTCTTTCTCATTCGGTGAGCGGGACCTCGTTATCATGTGCACAATGTGCACATCTCTCGCTTGCCTAGGTGCGACTAAAGGCAACTTTAACAATTTTTCATAAAGTAAGCGCTTCAATTGTAGAACGTCTATAACCTATCTTGAATGAATGAATGAAAATTAATTCAGAATATTATTTCCATATAGTGGCGCTTCTCGCGCGCAGCAGAGCGTCCCAGCCCGGCGCGCGTCCTTCCGCGAACATGGCTTGAGCTATAATAAATAATTGTTACTAAAATTAAAATCAATTGTAGACAAACGCCGATCGAAATTTCAATATTAATACTTAGATAAGTATAAAGAAATAAATTACGCCGCTTTTCATTCACATCCGTCAATCCGATACATTTTACTTTTCGATTGTTGTTTGTCGATAAACCATTATCATCCTGGCTCCGGCCCGTAGATCTAAATCACAATTATCTATCCCACAAATCTAGAATGTTAGTACTAAAAAATGCAAAACTGGATAGTCAATTTGGATAGTAAATTGGCCACCAGTCATAAAAATAGAGCAATATCAATCGCACTTTATCTTTTATTTCATACTTCTAGTAAGAGAGGAAAAAAGTGATGTTTGGCAATGATAATGTCCTGCATTAGCAATCTAATGCATCAAATTTCTAAAAGAAAGTACCTACTGTATATTATATTATGTTTTTTTTTTTTCAAATTCCATATTATTTTAACTTGTACTTTTTTCTTTAATGCATGTTAGTTATATGATGTACTGTTTTGAAAAGATGGGTCCCGCAGAGTTTCTAGCCAGTCCCATATTGAGATACCCTCCTTCAAATTAGGAGGGATTTAAATCTTCTCGGGTCAGAGGTGTAGGGTTAGAGCCGGTGTATCTTTATTTGACGTTCATAAGCGCATTGTAATATGTGTACCTTTATCTAAGAAGAATCAATATTAACATTCCCATCATGCACGCTATAAGATTTCAATGAAACTATCGTAGGTTTATTAAAGAATTAGCAAAGCAGTTATTCTTAAATACAATGTCCAAAGGCCTGAATGTCCATTTATGGTATTAAATAATGACCGTGTATTCTTTTACTTCCACAAAACATCCTGAACATCCCTCTTATCTGTATTTGTAAATGTTTGTTTGCACAACAGCAAGGTCCCAACGATTAAACATGAATGCCGTAATTGTTCGGTCCCGAAATGCGGTTAGTTCCCATTATCGCTGGCAAGGGATTATTCAATGGATCCAATCTGAAAGGTATGCGGGGAAAATCGACGGGAGACATTTATTTGGGAAGGTATAGTGACATTGACATACAGATGCTGACATCAATCCATTCTCTAATGGCTTAACTAATAGCATATGTTTCTAATAATCTTTAACGGATACTTTTGAATGCTTAGTACCAGTTCTACCAACCACAGTTGACGGACTGGCCAACGTCGCTCAGTAGTCCTATGTCCTATGAAACTTCCCGTACAATAAAATTTAGCGTACACTAACGATGACAAACGGTTTGGTGCACCCGACCCTTATTCAACGTAGAACAATTATAAATTACAAAATTCTTTATTTCATTAAATACAGTACAGTAAACTGTAAAGTTATCTCTAATTGTAAAAGTATTCCAGCGTGGTAGATCGTTTTAGAGCGTTGTATCATCCATTACTGCTGACTGCTCAAGGCTTTACTAAGGGAGCGTGGTTTCAGCGATCTAATCCCAGGAATTGTTACAGGCACTAATTTTTATGATGCAACTGTCTTGCAACGCATCGTCCAGATGGAATGTAAGGTCCTCTGCTCCTAAACAGTCCAATACGAAACAAACAACACGTTTGTGCCCAAGCTGAAAGCTTCGCTCGCGTATCGCTCGGTCAAATAGCTCACTATATAAACAAGCTCTTCTTCTTCCTAGCGTCGTCTCGGATTATGAGACCCTGGAGTCCGCTTGTCAACTAATTCCAAGAGTTGGCGTAAGCACTAGTCTTTACGAAAGCGGCTGCCATTTGACCTTCCAACCCAGAGGAGAAAATAAGCCTTATTGGGATTAGCCCGGGTTTCTCACGATGTTTTCTTTCATTGACAAGCGACTGGTAAATAATATCAAATGACATATTGTACATAATAATAATAATAATAATTCAGCCTATATACGTCCCACTGCTGGGCACAGGCCTCCTCTCATATGCAAGAGGGCTCGGGCTATAGACCCCACGCTAGCCCAATGCGGATTGGGGACTTCACATACACCTTTGTTGAATTTCTTCGCAGATGTGTGCAGGTATATTGTACATAAGTTCCGAAAAATCTATTGGTGCGAGCCGGGTTTGAATTTGAACCGCAACCTCCGGATTAAAATTCACACGCTATTAAAGCTAGGCTGCCAACGCTCCAGTCAAATAGCTCAGTATAAAACGAGTGAACACGAATAAAGGGGCATTTCAGTGTGAATATTTATTTCTTTGATCTCTGACGATAAAGGGGATTACGCCGCGGTTTAGCCCGAAAAGGGTTAATCATTGTAATTGTCGCTTAATGAATACGTTATTTGCGTTTACATAGAAAATATATCTGAAAGCCTACACAACCTAAAATGAAAGGTTTTTAATATATTTTTTTAATCCACTGCAACCCAATTTGTCAGTTTAAGCAGGTGGAAAATTTTAAAAACAATGGCCTGAAGGCCAAAGGGTCGATTACCTACAACTTCGTTTTCTTTTAAAATATGGCCTTCATCAAATGTATGATGATTTTGCCAATGCTAAGTGCCGTTGTTCAGCAGTAACTTTTAAGTGTGCTCGTAGAGCATGACCTTGTTCGGTAGTTGATTTTACTAAAGAGATAGCCTGACTTTACTAAAAGCCACGATGGATTGCAGGGTGTTGATTAATACATGGTTAAACGCGTTTCAAGATTCGTTTTTCATTAGCTGCACACTTCCACGATAGTTCACTGCAAGCAAAACAGATAAAATATTGTCGAGACGTCTTCGCCATCTTGAATCTGAACGACAACCCACAAAAACGATTTAAAGCTACAACTTCAGACAAGTTCAAATTAAAGGCAGAATTAAATTTTGCTTTTTTTTTCAAATCAAATCAAATCAAAAATAATTTATTTCGAACAGTGTCCATATCGTGTTAGTAACATACAAATACTTAAATCTAGGGTTAGTATGACATGACATGTGCTTCAACCACGGTGAGTCCCACCGGTCGGCCAAGTGCACAGGATGGTATTCGAGCTGGCGCGCCACCGCCTCAACAGCGAGCTACACCTCTTCCTGATGATCGCGTGGAAGCCATCGATCCGTCCCTCCGTGAACATACCCGAGGCGCTACAGTGTCGCGGCAGCCCGAACACCACACTGAAAAAAATAGATACCCGAACTGGTTTTGTAACTTTACTAAATAACTAAACTACGGTTATAAGAAAATAAACTTTGCATAAATTTACTAACTTATTTTGTAGTGTATACCCAGTACCTGAACACTGATAGCCAAACACGGTTTTGTAACATATAACACATAGTTCGCAAGTCCCAATTTTTGTGTAAACAGTAACCAAAATTTTGTTACAGTTATGCAAACATTTCTTTCAGTGCACCCTATACGCGTTGTTGTACTGCACCCGCACCCGCAGAGCGCTGAATGCTCGCTGCGTATAGCTGATCCATAGGCTGCACGTGTAGAAGGACGTGGGAAGGTTTTTCGTGCGGCAATGTATTCGTATAACATGGTCACTTGTGACAGTTGTGACGTCGCGGCAGTAAATGCTACGTGTTGAGATAAAACAATGTAGTGAATTATTTTATAAGGAAAAATAAAAGTCGTACATGTTTATAAAACCTATAAAAGTGTGTTCATTAAGGCCTTAACTAACTACCCTCTAAGATTATGTGTATTAAATCCTGTATTTCAGAAATATAAAAAAACAACTAAATCAATAATGTCCTTGCCTAAGTATAGAATTTATTTAAGCCTACTTTTCACCAGAAAATATTACCCCAAGCGTACATACTCGAGAATAGTGTATTATAGGTAAATAACGTAGAAAGTATCGGGTATAAATCAGGAAACCGCTACATTAGGCCGTTCGATACGACCACTGTAAGTTATAGCGGTTCGACTAAGGAAGAGACTACTTGAAATAGATTCCACATTATAACATTGCACGCATGTGTGGGCTTATAAACCTCAAGTAAGTATGAGGTTCTTCAAAGGAGTGTACAATTTTTTTTAAGGCCCTGGAGTTGGAAGCGTCCATAGGCAATGGTGACTGGTTACTATCAGGCGGGCCGTATGCTTGTTTGCCACCGTCGTGTTCATCGTCGTTTCTTGGACTAAGTAAATTCTGTACAGATTTTCTTTTTCTTTCCTAATTTTAGTGAAATTTGTCTGAAAAAGCAGAATTTTTGCAATAAGAACGCCTACTGTCTTTTTGTGTATTGTTGTTAAGTCTTTTGAACTTTCTATTCTACTTTTGTTGTGTGATATAAATAATATGCTATTGTAATTTTTACATCATTATCAAATTTAATAGTATTTTTTTTTTTTTATCTTATCCATTAAATAATGGAAAGGGTGTTTGTAAACTGTACCTACAGTACCATGCACATGATTAGATGAGTCAATTTTGTTGTTGTTGGCGCGAACAGGAACAGAGGGCCTAGCCAAGATGATAGCTAACTGATATGATTACAGTATCATTAAAATAAAGGTTTGATGGTAGGTAGGTGGTAAAAGAAAGGTTGCACGTTCGAATTGGCCTAAAAGTCTTTTAAGACGGATAGTGGTTTGGATTCCGGGTGCCGAAACATTTAGCATGTAAACGATCGTGTCGTCTAATGCTCCGTCTAGTGGGCAAGCGATAGCGTAGTAAATATTTGAACTAATGCTGTTAGGTACCCAGTTGAAGGGAAATCGACAGTTAACTATACTCAACAGCTGCCATGCCCTTTTGGGAAAATCAGTAAAAAGAAGCAGCTACTAATCAGAAGATATGCAAAATTAAGCTTAGAAATAATTAAAAAGTGGAAAAATTACTTTCTCGGGTGAAACTTGAACTCACCACCACTGGATCACTAGCCCAGTGCTCTGCCATCTAAGCTACCAAGACCCCTACCCAACACCTTAGCTTAATAGCATCGGTCGCAGACGTTTCTTTTTTATACAAAATTAATTTAGATATTCAAAATGTTAAATAAAATATATTTGAATGACCAAGGCATCTTGCCTTCTGTCGTTACAATAGAAAGTGTTTTTAGTATAAGTAATAGATATTGGCAATTATTAAATCTTTCCCGCTTTTGAAGTTAACCGCATACACCTTACCTACTAAAAATACGAACTTTTTTGAAACTGGTATGACTGCACATAAATACGTTGAGTTGAGTTAGACCAAGCTAAGTTGGCAGCGATTTGATAGCACAGACTGCGGAAGTGTTATTTAAACGTTATAATTTCATAGAAGTGTGACGTTTAAAATCACAGTCTAGACTATATAAATCGCTGCCAACTTAGCTTGGTCTAACTCTACCTAAGTAGTCTTAAAAATTTGCGAAGTCGTCATATTTTACAACTTGTTTTAACGGTTTTTCAATGTCCAGGTTTCCTACTGTATATATATTCTTTCACTAAAATTTAAAGGTTTAGAATTTACGTATTCCGTTTATTGCGAAACTCATTGGTACATACGATAGGAGCACTTTGAAACCACTGCCTTTTGCTATTCCTTGCGCAAGCTTTAGAATTTTGTTAAACTTACTTCTAAATCTTCTAATTCGCATGTGAGGTGCATTGGGGTAAATTCGACAATTTTTAATTTTTGGAGCATTCCGCGCTTGTTTGTTGTTGCGTTGTTGTTGTTGTTGCTTGCGTTGTTGTTGTGTTGCTTGTTGTTGTGTGTGTTGTGTAGGTGTGTTGTTGTTGTGCGCTTGTGTTGTTTATATACCTTCCAACACGCGTGCTTATCGGTCCATCGGTTCGCGACCATTCGGGCCCTCGAAATTCACAATATATACAAAAAAAAACACACCTTAAGACGATTTTACTTCAACCCGTTTAAGAAAATTCTAAAGTGACCACATCAATATCGCACCATAAGCGTGAGAGCGTATTATTCGAGAAAATATAAGTCGTATTAAGAGTTATAATAAAATTATAATAATTAAGCTAGTTTCACTGTAGTAATAGATAGACTCTTTATTGTCACACCTCAGTAAAAGATACTCGTACAGCTTACATAAAACAATCATATCATATCAGTATCATATTTTACTAACCTGCTTTTCATCATCCAATAATATTTAAAAACAACGATTTCATACTTCCCTCAGCACTTATACAGCATATCGTTTGATATGTAGTATTTACGTTTCGATGAAGGAAACCATCGTGAAGAAATTCTAAAGATTGTATGATTGAAAAAACAAAAACCCATCCGTTGTTGAGACAAACCACCAGGCCAATATTCTAATTCCACCAACTTGATAACTGACACATATGCTCACGATTTTCTGAATCTACGTTTCAGGGTCGGTAAGTAACGACGGTACAGACACAGACGCCATCAGATATGTACAAAAATATCTGAACACGCATTCTAGCGCATGAAGGGAGGCATTTTCAGATATTTGTGAGCGCCTAGACCGCTCCGATATATCTGATTACTTGTCAGAGCAGCAATGTACGGTGAATTGTCAATGCCACAATTGTCAAGTTGGTGACATAGGTGACAGGATATTCTCCCACCCAAAACCTGTCGAAGTTACCCCAATGCACCTATTTCCTTGTAGCTGTGAAATTCAGTGCAAACTTCGCACAAAGCTGCAAGTTGCAACGACAAGATCTTCAAATAAACTTCTGCAATTCCTCACGCTGGTCTGCCGGAAACTTGATGGAAACTCTGCTAATCAAACGGAAAACGATTCCGTTTACAAATAAAACAAGCAATACGTTTGGATAAACTTTAATCCGATTAGGTGTATTTCCGTAAAAACACCTTTTCTGCTTTCAAAGTCGATTAAAATATTTAGATTACTAGAATAACATTTTCTACTATTTTTATTTTACTTGAAAGGATTTCAACTACCTAAAATGAACAGATAACTTTTATAATTATAACACAACTTTACATATTCATATAAACTAATATGATTTTGTGAGTTCGATATTACAATAATCAATGGCGGAAATCCATTGTACACCGGCCAAAACCAACTACAATATGTTTCCCGCAATAATTGAGTTATTTAATAAAAAATAGAATAACTATTTTATTTTATTTAGATTACTAGAATAACTAACTACCCAATAACATATATACACGAACTAACATGACCGTTCTGGCCTAGTGGGTAGTGACTGCTTATGAAGCCGATGGTCCCGGGATCGAATCCCGGTAAAGGCATTTATTTGTGTGATGAACCCAGGTATTTGTTCCTGAGTCATGGGTGTTTTCTATGTATATATGTATGTATTGATATATAGGTACGTATGTATATCGTCTCCTAGAACTCACAGTACCAGTTTTGCTTAGTTTGGGGCTAGGTCGATTTGTGACATTTGTGTAAGATTATCCCCATATATTTATTTATTAGATGTTTGTTCCTCCATGAGGCACTGAACGGATTTTTTTATACCACGTCGGTGGCAAACAAGCATACGGCCCGCCTGATGGTAAGCAGTCACCGTAGCACTCCAGAGGTGTTACATGCGCATTGCCGACCTTCTAATGTCGATTTCGATGGAACTTGCCACAGAAATGGTTTATTTGCTAAAAAAATACTGGACACACTGAAAAGAAAACTACGGCACTTTATAGAAAAATAGCACCTACTTATAATTCATTTTGATGGTAATTAATGAAGGAAAAGTTATATAACATTTTACAAAGTTGTTGTTTACTCGTAACAGCTCGTGCTAAAATTCATACCATAGCGAGTGATTCGAGAAGTGGAATCTTGAGCGTTGCGAGGGTTTCAAGGCACGAGGGTTAAACCAACTTTGGCTCCAAGTGAAACACAATTTTTTTTCACCACACCAACGCGAGGAAAATATTAACTATAAAATACCAAAAAAATCTAACCAAATCACATCCAAATAAACGTACTAATAAAAAAAATCATCATTTAAAAGTAAATTATTTCAGCCAACATAAGGAAACAACTCAAAATTTGCATCTGATTACTTTGCCTCACATGTGGATAAAATGCAAATATCTCATTAGTTTTTGAACAATCAAGAGAGCTTTTACCAGTTCGTGTGGTGAAATACTATGTGGTACCACGGGTGGTAAGTGAAATTTTGCAAGCGAGGTCTTTAGATGCACGACAGCCACAGGCTGAAAAGGACCACACGAGTGTTTTAATGTCTAATTATGTAGTTACATACACTATTTTACTCGTATCTTCACACATATTATAAACTTTCTATGATATATTCACTAACCTAAATTTCAGGCAATATTGGTGCATCGATGCTCTCTTGGCGGAGCTCGCGGATATGTGACGGCAAATAAAAACTTTTTTCACGCATGGCACGCATTCGTAGTTTCTTTTAATGCAGATACAAACTAGAGTCGGGGGCCTATTTCCGTATCGTTCGATACAAACTAACACGCGAGATTTGTCAAAATTGTATCCAATTGAAATTTAATTTCGAACAAAAAGGCATCTCGACTGATAATAGAATAGAGTTCAAGTCGAATTGTTTTTTTTTTCTGAGGTGTTCGAAATTTGAACGTCATAACAAAATCGATTTTGATGTAGTAATGAAGCGATTACAACATTTTCACAGATAATAAATTTGTTGTAACAAAACAGTTTATCATAATGTTGGCCATTATTTACGGATTTTGAAGGCATCATAGAAGGTTTATGACATGTGTGTAGATAAATATTCTTTCAATGCAGTTAGTCATAATAACATGCATAGCAGGTATCGCACCAAACCAATATTTAAATCAATCACTACGGTAACCTATGTGAGAAACATTAACCTACAAATCCACGGGAAACCATTGACTCACATTCACACTATTTATGTGTCTAAACTACAATTCAAATTCAACTTTATTCCTGTCATGTATGCAAGTATGTAAGACAGTAATAAACCAGTTCTGAAGCAAGCCGGTCGTATCATTCGCTCCCAAACACTACATTGGCTGACGAGTTGGGATTTGTGAAGTTACCCGCGAGTTAAAAAAAAAAAAAAAATAATATGTCGTTTCTAGGCAAATTATCGGTTTTCGACCACAAAACGGGCGATTGGTTGATTTTTAAGGGGAAGTTAACAAAATTCCTGCTTTTGAATTCCATCGAGGATGACAATAAAAGTGCAGTGCTGTTAACATACTTTTCGGATGAGTCGTACCGGCTGTTACGTAATCTCGTATATCCAGATGACATTGAAAAGAAAACGTACAAAGAATTGGTTGACGTACTCGATAAGCATTTTAAACCTAAGCAGTGCTCGTTCGTCGAGAAGGCAAAATTCTACGGTGCTACAAGAAGTCCTGGTGAAACCCTAGGTGACTGGGCGGCGCGATTAAGGGGTCTCGCATGCTACTGCGAATTCGGTTCCGCCTTAGAGATGGTTCTGCTGGACCGTTTCGTCCTCGGGTTGGGCATGGGCCACGAAAGGGACAAGTTATTTGAGCAAGATTGTAAAAGTTTGACCTTCGCAAAGGCACTGGAAATTGCGGAGAAGGCTGAGTGCGCACGCGAGGCAAAAAAGGTGGATACATCTGGCGCTGATGTGACAGTGAAGCAGGAGCCGGTGTTTCGGGTAGGCAGCGACGGGAGGTCGAGCGACGGGCCCGACCGCCGCGCGCCCGGCCGCGCAACCTCGGGCTCCAGTTCGAAATATCAGCGCGATAGCGATGTTCCTCGTTGTTTCGTATGTGGAATGAAAAATCATAATAGTGATAAGTGTCGCTATAAAAGTTTGCGTTGCCAGAAGTGTGGTGAAAAAGGGCATTTAAAGAAAGTGTGTAAAGTTCGGGTTAATTGTGTGGAAACTCAAGGACAAGATTCGGATACTACATGTCAAGACTGTAAGGAATGTGAACTCTTTAATCTAAGGTATGAAAATTATGCTCCTATTATTTTGCGTGTAAACATAAATAATAAAGAAGTTAGTATGGAACTCGATTCCGGTTCTGGGCTTTCTGTAATTTCAAAAACAATGTATATGGCTCAATTTTCAAAACAACCTCTAATTAAGACATATATAAAATTATGTGTGTATAATGGACACAAAATCACGCCCTTGGGTTATTTTACAGTTGATATTAGCTATAAAGGTATTATAAATCAGATTAACATTTACGTTGTTGAGAACGGAGGGCCACCGCTTTTAGGTCGTGATTTTATGTTCAAATTTGGATTTGAATTGCGTCCAATACAGACAAATAAGCTGTCGGTGCATAATGATGAAACCGATATGAAAAATTTGATTAATGAGTATGCCGAATTATGGGAGGATGGTTTAGGCACATTCAATAAATTTAAAATAAAGTTAAGTCTTAAGGAAAATACCGAACCTAAGTTTTTTAAAGCCCGAACTGTACCTTTTGCTATAAAAAGTAAAGTAGAAGAAGAAATTGAACGGTTAGTCAAGTTAGGTATTTTGGTACCGGTAAATGTTTCAAACTACGCTACGCCTATAGTTCCCGTTTTAAAATCAAACGGTAAAGTGCGTATAGCAGGAGATTATTCGGTAACCTTGAATAAGGACATGCATGTGGATAGGTACCCAATGCCGCGAATTGAGGAAGTTTTCGCGAAAATAGGAGGAGGCCAATCTTATACTAAGATTGATCTTAGTGACGCATACAACCAGTTTCCTATCGAGGATAAATCTCAGGAGCTTACTACCATAAATACGTCAAGGGGGCTATTTAAGTACACCCGCCTCGTCTATGGTTTGGCCAATGCGCCGGCCATTTTCCAAAGGACGATGGAGACGTTGTTAGCCGGTATCGAAGGCGTGTCCTGTTGGATTGACGATGTTTGCGTCACAGGTAGTACTAGGGAACAACACATGTCTAGATTGCGTGAGGTACTTCATAGACTACGGGACGCTGGCCTACGGCTAAAAAAAGACAAATGCGAATTTTTCCGCCCAAGTGTTACATACCTAGGTTACGTCATCGACAGGCATGGCATTAGAACGTGTCCTAAAAAGACAGAAGCAATTTTAGGGGCACCTACCCCTAAAAATGTAATGGATGTACAAAGGTTCCTGGGAGCTATAAATTACTATCGTAATTTTATTCCTAGCGCCGCATCCACACTGAGTCCGTTGCACGAGTTGCTTCGTAAAGACGTTCCCTGGGTATGGAATGATAGGCACGAAAATTCCTTTAAAACGATAAAGCGAGAACTAGCTTCTGATAGGGTACTGACTCATTTTGATCCCGCTGCACGTCTGGTACTCACAGTTGACGCGGGACCCGGGGGCCTCGGCGCTTGGCTAGCGCAAGGCGACGAGGGTCAAGAGAGACCGCTCGCATTTGCCTCAAGGTCTTTATCTGCGAGTGAAAAAAACTATAGCCAGATCAATAAAGAGGCCGCGGCAATAGTGTTCGGTGTTAGGCATTTCCACCAATACCTATATGGTCGTGACATACCTTTTGTTCTTAGGACTGACCATCAACCCTTGTTAGCCATATTTGGAAAAAAAAATGGGATTCCCATTATGGCGGCTTCGCGGTTACAGCGATATGCAATTTTCCTGTCCGCATACAATTATAAAATCCAATATATAACAAGTGAAAAGAATGCCATAGCGGACTACTTTTCAAGGTCACCCATTGACACAGATAGCGAACAGGACATTTGCACGGGCGGATCATATCTTAATTTCATTACAGACAGTACACTGCCCGTTCTGTTCGATGATATTAAGGAGGCTACATTGAAAGATAAGGTACTGCGGACGGTATCTAAATACATTCGTTTCGGATGGCCACGTAAGATAAAGTGTAAAAATATTTTACCATATTATAATTGTAAAAATGATTTGGACGTGGAGGACGGCTGTGTTTTACGCGGACATAGGATTGTTATCCCACAAATATATCGGGAACAATTGATTAGGGAGTTACATAAGGGTCATTTCGGCGTAGTAAAAACTAAAAATTAAGCACGGAGTAAGTTTTGGTTCCCGGGTATCGATTCGGAAATCGAACGCATGGTTCTCTCATGTAGTACGTGCAGCGCACTACGCGCCGCGCCCGCGCGCGCAGAGTTCCGCCCCTGGCCGCGTGCGTCTGGTCCGTGGGAGCGCATACACATCGATTACGCTCAATATGATCAGAAAGTATTTCTTATTGTAGTAGATAGCTATAGTAAGTGGGTAGAATGCATATATATGAATGATTTATCCACCAAGACACTAGTTAGTAAATTAGCCATGTTATTCTACGTGTTTGGGTATCCGTTATTAATTGTATCGGATAACGATCCAAAGATTAGTAACGAGGAATTTAAAAAGTTCTGTCGGTCTAATGGCATAAAACATCTAACTTCTCCTATCTATCATGCTTGCAGCAACGGCCAAGCCGAGATATATGTAAAATTGTGTAAGAAGATGTTAAAATGCATATTACAAAAAAATTCAAATTCGTCGATCGTGGAAATAAATAAGCAATTAGCAAGGTACTTATTTGAATACCGTAGTACGCCGCACTGCGCGGCCGGTGACTCACCGGCTAGATTGATGTTTGGTCGAGATTTGCGTACACGTCTGCATTTAATTTTACCTAAACAAAAGCTTAATATATCAATTCTGGATGTTGGCACAAATAGGTGTAGATTCTTTGAGGCTGGAGATGATGTCTGGGTTCGTTGTTATATATCCCAAAGACCTACTTGGCTATTAGGTAGGATTGTTAATAAGTTAGGTAATAGAATGTATACAGTATTTGTGAACAGTCTCGGCATATGTAAACGCCATGTTGATCAATTAAGACGTTATTATGCACCGATCAGTTCTGATTACGATTACTCAGATTTGTCGTCACCAAATATTAACTCAGAACCGTCTCGGTTAAGTATTGCTGAGTCGCACCCACATTCCGCAGAAGCGGAAGCGGTAATACCTAACCCTTCAAATACAAGCGAACGACATAAAATAAATGACGAATTTTTTGAATGCGATGATGGCGCCATTACCGATTCTATTATGTCGGGAGGGGACGAACAGCTGATCGCAGGTTCAACATCTGCGACGCCCCACTCAGGCCTCGAGCAAAATGTAAACGCGGAGGGGATAACGGAAGCGCGACACTCACACGCCAACACCGTTCCTACCGCTTGTACGGAGCCTACGGACTCCGTGCCACCAGCTGTTGTTACTGATAATGATAACGCGGCAATGTGTGAGTGTCGCGCTCGCCGCATTAACTTGCGCCCTAGAGATAAGGTTGTAAATTACAAGTTTTAGTTTGTAAGTTTTCTGTTGTCCACGGTGTTTACCTAGTGATTATTTATTTGTTATCAGGTTCCCAGAATAAGCGTGGGAGGAGTGTCATGTATGCAAGTATGTAAGACAGTAATAAACCAGTTCTGAAGCAAGCCGGTCGTATCATTCGCTCCCAAACACTACAATTCCATACCACTAAAGTTTACATTTCGATACGATCTTCTTAGGACTTACTCTTTAATATTGCTTCTTAAAACAAAAGAAAATCTGCTAATGATAATACCCTTTTTTTCAATAGAGACTCTAGTTCCAACGCAATAACATTGAGTTTTGCTTGGGTTACACTTATTACACTACAGTTCTAAAATTTAATTAACTGATTATATAGTGTAACTTAATACCAGGCGATTACACATCGGTTCAATTAAATTAGTACATCGTATAGTAATGATAATGGATACAGGGAATATAACGGGATGTACACCGCTACCAATCCATTATGTTACATGAGAAGATATCTCCTTATGGAATAAGTTCGCAATGTAATCAAACCTTTATTAGAAATCTAGAGCGGCAGATAAGAGAACGAGGTTTGAGTCCCCGTTCTGGCTCATACCTGGTCCAGCAAATATCCTTGGCAGTACAACGCGGTAATGCGGCCAGTATTTTTGGAACTTTTGCGCCGCCGCCGGGTTCGTGTCGTCTCGGGGATTAACGGGGAGGCGTAGGTAGTTTTAGGTTATTAGACAAAGCTTGTTGCGCATTTTATGTTGTACCTACATTTATGACGAAGCCTGTGGCGGATTATCACTTATGTAGATTGGACGAAGTTTGTTGCGGATTCTGTTTAGTATCTATATGCTTTTGACGAAGCCTGCGCTGTGGATTTGGATGATGGTTATGGATTCTCCTAATTGTAAGTAGCTTTGTTTTCTTTTACTCAATAAATCATATAATAGTAGGTTAAAGTTATATAGTTGAAACATTGGGCATCGCACACGCACACTGATCGATTGTACTATGGTTTGCTTTCTTCATATTAAGGGTATCATCACTTTTATGACATTGACATAAACTTCTTTTGAAATTCTTTCGAATGCATTTTGTCGCTCCTAAACACTGATGGATTTTAATTTGTAAGGTGCCCTTAGATTTGTCCCTGCGAAAGAAATAACAATACAATACAAATTCTCTTAATGGTGTGCACAACACAATAAAAAACAATACAGAAAGAAAACAGCTACCGAAGTAGAGGTAAACAAGAGGGTCTTATCGCTAAAAAGCGATCTCTTCCAGACCAACCTTTAGGTAACAGAAACCGATAAATTTACAATGAAATATATATCTAAACACTAAAAATATAAGAAAATAGTAAAAATGAGTAGATCGACTTAGTTTTGTTCATATTCCGTCCCGTCAGCCAGGCGTCAATCATTAGAAGCTTAATTTGTTAATTTTTTTTATTATTAAGTTCTTAAAACAGCGATATAAATGTATGTTTGGTTATTTTCAATAATTTTTAATCAATTATTAATTATTATTAATTTCAGAAATTGATTTACAGTAGTAGTAATACATGCATTGTTTGCAAACAGAAATATCACCACAAACGGCATTACTGCGCCATAAACAATACCAACAACGGCCCGAATCAGGTCAGGATGCAGCCGGCATTACCATAAGCCTGGACCATTTACTATCTCCAGCGCATGGTGCAAAACATAGGAACTTGGCAACAACGAACATTAATTGTTGAGCAATTAGCAGTTGCACATTTCATACCATTAGCTAGCAGCCATGGCCTAATGTATAATGTAAAAAAAAGAGAATGCATGGTCTTTCAAGTTAGAAGTAAGCCTGGCCTGGTAAAACCTGTCACCTGGGCCGCCTAATCGCTTATATGGTACTCCTTTGGATAGAAATCATCAGAAATCAGAAATCATCGCATTTATATTTGATAGGGTAGAATCTTTTAAATATCTTGGCCATGTGGTAACCTCTGACTTGAAAGATGATGCCGATATCGAACGAGAACGGAGGGCGTTGTCTGTTAGGGCAAATATGGTGGCCCGCAGGTATGCTCGGTGCTCTGCCGAAGGTAACTCTATTTAGAGCCTTTTGCACAACTCTTTACGCAAGCAGCTTGTGGATCTCTAATACCCAGAAACTGTACAACGCCCTCCGTGTACAGTACAACAATGCCTTCAGGATGATGATGGGGTTGCCTCGCTACTGCAGCGCATCGGGGATGCTTGCTGAAGCTAGGGTACACTGTTTCTACACCACAATGCGGAAGCGGTGCACATCCCTATCGCGTAGGGTGCGGGACAGCTCTAACATCATCCTGAGGGCATTTGCGGCAAGGTTTGACTGTCAGTACATAAACCATTGCGATATGATACATGTACTGACAGGCAAGCCAATATACTGTATGTAGAAATAGTATGTTATGTCATGTGTTTACTAACCTTAGTTGTAGGAAGACTAATTAATTATTTATTTAACACATATAATGTATTAATGTAATATTTTAAATGTATATGAATGTTATGATTTAAATGTATAATTATGGACCTGGTTTGAAATAAAGAATATGATGATTGATTAGTGTTGACAACCAAATTAGCTTGAACAATGGCTAAACTATTAAAGTCCGTGATATGTGATAGGTCCAATGATTTTTCAACTCTCTGAATATGAATATGTGAAGGCTATGCCGGGCGATAGAAGTTCCGCAGAATTTAGATTGCAAATGACATAAATATAAAGATGAATATTGTTTTATTGATTGTAAATGGTGGTAAGAGCAAAATCCTTAATTAATCAATACATCAGTTTCTCTTACATTAGTAGATCTCATTGTAAGAAAGTGTGTAGATACAAAATGGTGGTACAAAAATGAAACCGTAAATACACAAAAAGCACAATACCAAAAAAAATTTAAAAAATGTTCACCGTCATTTAAGGCCCATTAAGTTCGTATTCTTGTTTCAATCTCACTGAGCGTGAGCGAGATGGAATTGCGTGCCCGGAAGCGCGGATATCATGTTTTTTTTCTGCGTTTAAATAAATAAAAAGTAATCTATTCGTTCCCTCAAACATGACATTGCCGATTATTAGAAGCAATTTTCAAATTTTGCTATAAATTTTTTATGTGCATTTTAGACCTGTTTTTTAATGTACTAAGTTTAAGGGCTGATTTAGATGGCACGCGAACTCGTATGCGATTTTAGTTACATTGCGGACTATTGAGGTTTACAAATTTGGCTGACCGATCAAATACCGCAATGTAATGAAACTCGCATGCGAGTTCTCGCATCGTGTTTGAGCCCTAATGGTGAAATGTATGGTTTACCAAAGAAAAAAATTGTATATCAAGTTTAAACCGACAAATTAAATCTTTTCAAACAAGGTTTTCTCTACTAGAAAATCGTGCACAACCACATACCTTTTCTGACAATGATGAGGCTCGCGTGGATTTAGACTCGCTCCCCGAGGATTCCTAGTCAGCGGAAAACGGTCGAGCTCGGCTTACCTTTTAACCTGGGAAGTACCTCACAGCACAGCCACACACTTATCCACACGCACAATGCGTATGGCACATTTTAAAAACTCCGTGTTTTAACCTACTGCACCTTAAAGAAAGCCTAATAACTAAACACGACCCAACTCAACAAGGCTTCTGAGCGATAAGACAAAGTGTCATAAAAATCGAGATTATGATTTGGGAGTGTTTTGATTTTTAGCACACCTTAAAATTTATTCTAGGATGCAGTGTATTGCGAATTTTGTTATGTGTAAAGCGTGACTGAAGCTGAAGCAACGTCAATTACACTGATGACAGCGTAAATATTTAATTTTTATTTTTATCGAAAATAGAAACTCGAAAACCTTAATACTTGAATGTAAACTGTCGTGAGACATACTATTTTAAACCAATTCTACTGATAGTTTGTAGCATGTCGCGCGAGTGACTAAAAACTCGTGAGTGGAATCCGTAGAATTAGTTTAATGCCTTCATCATTTTTAAAAGTTATTGATGAAACGTGTCATCGTTTGAGGAGAATCTATGTTTAAGTTATTTGCTCGCGTCACAGGCCACACCCGGTATACCTAACTATATGATGGGATGAGATTTATCTGAATAGTACTTTACAATGCTTAATTTCATGTACACAAGAGTAATGAAAACAAGTCGCATTATATAAAAGCTTTAGAAATGCATTTCATAAACAAAGATAAATAACCATTTTAAATCTAATTTTAAATTTCATAATGAGAATGATTATTAATGTAACAGGGGAATGAAAAATAAAGGAGAAATCTTGTCTGAGAAATGGCTGCAATTCCATCTTATGCTAAATGAGGAAATTCCTCAACATTATTTTTTCCTTGCAGCGGACGTAAAAATAATAAAGTTTAGTTTCCGTCTTGCTGTCGCTGGATGCGTTTGGACTCTTGGTCCCTTTGAATTATTATTATTCGAGGACTGAGTGACACTGAGTCATTGGTTTTTGGACAAGCTCATATGACGATTTTTCAGCATAGAGTAGTTTCATAGGTAGGTTACTACTTTTTCATTTCTCATGCTCTGAAAGAGAGACATTGATGTTCTAAAAAGTGTGCAGAAAGTGATACGTTTCTGCAGTAGAGCATTTTACGTTATAAGTACGATATTTTTAATTTTTTTACGTTAAGCAATTGAGTTTTACGTGTATTTGTTATACAATTTCCATTTTGATATTTAGCTCCCCATTCCAACAACCTACTATTACCACACCAGTTGCATTTTATCCATAGTGGCAAATTAATAGATGTCTCATGTTGCCTGGTGGAACCGACTTCTAAGTGATGATTTTGAATGATTATTTCATTGCATTCATTTCGATTTGATAGGTATGTATTTGTGTAACCCTCGTAATTTGAAACCCTAGTAACGCTCAATATTCCAATTTTCGAAAGCAATTACAATGGTGGAATATTTCGCTTGCACGAGCATTGATTTTAGTATGAAGGGTTAAACAGCAACTTTCCCCCTTACAACACTCAGTAATTATTATACACTGATTTTCGCTAAGAAACGACTAAAATCATATTGAACAAGGTGCCATTGTATTGAATTCTCTATACTTGGTAGTTTTTAAGGAAAATAAACAAGAATTAATTGCACTTTAAAACCACAACCTATTCTTGTCTGAAATCCTCATATTTACTGAAAGCGCTCAATGTTTTAACAACGTCGGTAAAATAATTCAGCAAAATAAACTTAAACTTAACTTATCACAATACGAGTATAATTGAAGTTTCTAAACCTCAAGTATTCAACATTAAGTATATTTGTTAAGCTTCAATTGTTTTTGCATAGACATTAATACATAAATTTTAGCGGTCCTAAAACTTAAACCATCCAAAAATTTTAAAAACTGGAAAAACTAATTACATTTTAATAAATAAGAGTAAATAATTATAATGCTATGCCTGGAAATAATGATATGCGTGGGTCGCCTAGCAGGACGAGGACGTCCTATCGGACGCCCCAGGTATCGCTGGAGTGACATGGTGGAGGCGGATCTGCGCGAACTTCGAGCCAACAATTGGCAGGCGTCAAAGATGCAGAGTTAGATAAGACGAACTCTATTCCCGCTCGCTCCTGTAGCTTAGCCCTGAGGACTAGAGCTCATTGTACGCCAGATTAAATTTATGTTATCTATTCTACTTTATGTGATGGATCTCGAACGTGTTTAACATATTTTACTGAAATTTCGATTCGAAGCGGAATCTTGCAGATCAAAAACGGTTGCAAGATATGATTTGGAATCTAGTGGCCCGATTCGAAGTAGGTAAGACACGTTTAAGATCTTGGAAAGATCTTTAAAAGATCAATAACTAAACGACATGTCAAAATTGACCTTTATTTCGATTCCGCTGTGATCCCAGTAAGATCTATCTACGATATTTCTAACGTCAAAGTGACATTGGTTGCCCGAATCGAGCTGCTTCTGTCAATTATACGACATACAAATGATATCTAAATGAGAACTTATCTAAACCAGATCTTATCGTTGTCGTATCTCATTCTTCGAATCGGGCCGTAATCGTATAAAGCGTATAATAGTTTGACGGGTAGAGAATGCCTATAGCCGCCATTTGTATTTTTTTTTTGCATGAATTAGTATTTAACTGTCAGTCATGAGCGGTTAGGGGAAATGACCGAACGGGATAGTATTATGTATCTTTCAGTAGGAGTAGCAGAGAAAGCGTGATTATTGCTTGTTCTTGTCACAGTTTCACTTTTTTTATTCCCCACCATAAATTTAGTATGTTTTATGGTGGGTAGCAAATTACGTAGGTTATGTTTGGTATGTTGTCAGGAGTCAACTAATATTGATACTCGAGCAAGCGAAATATTTCAAAATTGAGCCACAAGCGTAGCGAGTGGTCCGAAAAGTGGAATCTTGAGAGTTGCGAGGGTTTCAAGGCACGAGAGTTAATCGAATTTTGTTACTGAAAATACTAATTGTAAAACATTATAAATAAAATCCAAATGCTATGCTAAGTCCAAGCTAATAAGGTAATTTACATTAAATATAAATACTATTTAAAACGGTATATTTGTTTTGGCGAGTTCCCGATATTTCGGCATAGTTGCCGAATCCACTGAGGGTTTCGGTTTTGGGTTTAGTTTTTTTTCCCGCTCGCTCCTTTCACTTGTTCCTCAGGATTTCCCTCCATTGTCCACCAGATTACGTTTATATTGCGCTCACCGCTTTAATTCATTCTTACAGGCTTTAGAGTAAAGTGTGAAGGCAACCGGCATGTTTAATTACATGGATTTGCGTCTGCGCTGTCGATTACAGTGTTTCTTTGCTTTATTGTTCTATTGTTATACTTTTATTTGAGGAAACATTTCATATATATATTTTTTTTTATTTAGGTAAACAAACAGTCACTACAAGAAAGGCTTAAATATAAAGTATTTTAAACACTGTTTACAGTATGTGTGACCAACACCGTTCACCACTTATTAATTAGGTACAATTAGTTAGATTATTCGGAGATTTTTTTTTACAAGTTTTACAACACTGGAGCTTAAGGCTCCGGGAGGCATTGACATTGATAAATTCATGAAGAAGATTAAATAATCCTTAACGCTTAACAGTTAACAGTGCATGCAGTGTTACTTTAATATTGAATAGTTACAATTTTTTTTTTGGAATTACAATTTATATTGGAAGTTATATGGAGTATTTGCACAAATAAATGCATATTATAACTTCTTTCAATTCACATTCACAGCTCAAGCCTTATGAATGTTATGTAGTTTACGAGTACGTTGGAGCTAGATTGATGAATAGCGTAATACCTAATTAAATAGTTTTTTTTTTTTTTTAATATCATAATCAAACTATTTTGCAAATTTCCAGCTGCATTTCTACAAAAATAAAAAAAAACCAAAGTAAAAAGATTCCGACGAATTGAGAAGTTCTTTCTTGAAGTCGAAAAAATAAAGGTTGCAGTTAGTTACCGGTTACACGGTGTAACACGAGGAAACCGAAATATTTTAACAGTGTATTCCTGATCACATTTAGAGCCTAAAATGTCATGTAAACTTTTCTGGATTTCGCCTAGTTTCAGAGTTAATACCAATAAAAAAAATATCTTATTGTAACTTAGTGGAAAACGCTTTTTTGATAATAATACGCCAATATGGGGCGTAGTCTAAATATCCTTTATTGATAGATATCAAAAAGTAACTAGTAACCTTTGTAAAAACTATGTCATTTTCAGTTCCAGTTTTACCATAACATTAAATTTTTATGCACAAATTCATTAAAAAATATGGAAAAAAATTTTTTTTTTCCTAGTTTTGTCCTCAGAAGTGCGTGGTTAAAATCTTTCGGGTTTCTCGTGTTACACCGTGTATAATAAGATCATCTACTTGCTTGATATTTTCTTCGGCTGTACCTTAGTAATAAGGGTGACTGGTAACTAGGGCTACCAAAACCGAGTAAGTAGTTAAGGAAATAAATGACATCAGAAGGAGTCCCTCCCTCTGTCGCCGAGTCGCGGGTGTAATGGTGTGGAAGTATTCGCCGGACCGTGTGCGGATAACCTAATCAGAGTTACGGGGATACGGGGTAATAAACGAGGCCTTATTCTAAGGCTGGTTGGGTAAAGATGTCTGTAATAATCGTATGTATATATTAGAAATAATAGTTAAGAAAAAAAAACGAGATGAAAGTGCACACGTCATAATTATCCCTACTAGTTAATATTATAAAGGCAATTTGTCGAGAATAGTGCAATACCGCGTAGCTAACAAATGCAGTAAGGTCCAATTGCCTTTGGTCCAAGATCCCAGAGCCGCCAGACCTTAGTTATTTTCTCATGAATAAAATGTACCTATGGGATAATGTAGTGGTACTACCGCTCTGACAATGTTGATTATCAATTTTCAACAATATTTTCTAGAACATACATTAAAATCAGCCATGAAAATTTAAGAAAAGTTAGTATTATTTTTACCTACCTTTAGCACCTTGTACCGGACAAATGGCCGTCGGGTCAATAAAGCAGGTATACAGGCATTAAAAGTACATACTATAACACTACATTATCCCATACATTTTATTCATGAGAAAATAACTAAGGTCTGGCGGCTCTGGGATCTTGGACCAAAGGCAATTGGACCTTACTGCATTTGTTAGTTACGCGGTATTGCACTATTCCTGACGAATTGCATTATAAATATTAGTATGGATAATTATGGCCTGTGCACTTTCATTGTTTGAATTTCGAACTCTATCTACTTTGTTAGGTAGTTGCACGGTATTGTACTATCCCCGACGAACTCTGTCTGTCTATTACCTCTTCACGCCTGAACTGCTGAACTGATTTAGATGAAATGTAGATGATTTGAGGCCCGAGGATGGACATAGGATAGTTTTATCAATAATCATCATATCTCATGTAGACCAAGTCGCGGACAGAAGCTAGTTTAGTAAAAAAAAAGTCGTGCATGAGAAAGCAATGGTGAAGTTTGGGCTGTTATATATGAATAATATGAAATATTTATTTATTTTAAATGTTCTGGAATTCAAGTTTTTTGCTTACCCAAACGAGTACTGAGTACAGTTTACCGTGTAAACGCTCAGAATTAATGCAAAAGTCAGAAAACCAACAAATTATGTTCATTATTTCAGAGTGCCAAGCAAAATCCCTCTTAATTTTTAATATTACGCTTCAATAACCACTTTGTTTGGCAAAATATAAAGTTATTTAAAAATGTATTCAGTCAACTATGACATCAAACAAATGTTGACGGGGGATAACCAGCGGTACTTTTAATAAATAAGTAAGTAAGTAATAAATTTATTGTGCACCATACATTTAAAAATAGACAGGAAATGAAAAAACACGTAAAAGTTAGGTAACAACAGGCGGTCTTATCGCTAAGAAGCGATCTCTTCCAGACAACCTTTGGGTAGCAGGAAACTAATAATTGCTTGTGTTAGTTTTAAGTCATAATTGTGTAAGAACACTTTGGGTTGCGTAGCGAGGTATGTGTTTGTTAAAAACCAATAGACGGCCCGATTCGTATAATGATTAAGTCACGTTTAAGATCTTGGAAAGATTTATAAAAGATCGATAACTAAACGACATGTCAAAATTGACGTTTATTTCGATTCCGCTGTGATCCTAATAAGATCTATGTACGCTAACGTCAAAGTGACATTGATTGCCCGAATCGAGCTGCTTCTGTCAATTATACGACATACAAACGATATCTAAATGAGAACTTATCGTTATCGTATCTGATTCTTCGAATTGGTCCGAGAATCACTTCATTTACTTATCCTCGCTCAGCGCAGCTCTAGTGGACAATATTTTATTGGTTCTTAACAAACACATAGGTACTCTTTCGGTTTAGCCCATGGTTGACTGGTAGAGAATGCCATCTGGCTTTAAGTCCGCCATTTGTACTTTCATGTATTGTTAAATAATGTTTAAATAAATAAATAGGAAGATCTCGTACATCTCTGGTGTAAACGCGGACTAAAGAGTTAATTAATGTAGCGAAATATGAAAATAAATATGATCTTGATAAAACCGTTGAAAATGTTCCCATGAAGGGCTCCTAATTGGAGCGTAAATATGAGCAAGGCTGCGGTCCCGGCGACCGGATTTGTGGTTAGGCTTGCGTATTATATTAGCGAAATAAACATACAGACATATACAATTATACACATTCATACACCTTAATTTTGAAATAATAGAACGTTACACTTTTAAAAAATACGATCACAACTTGTTCTAGTTGTTTTTCTTTATCTCTTTGTAACTTTTTTTAACTTACTGGTGCAATAAATACTTACTACTACTTGCTAGAGTTACTAGGGTTAATTAGTGTTCAGTTTATTAATAAGTTTAAAGTTTTAATATTGACTGTATTTGACTCCTGTCCTGTGACATCAAACATCGTAAATTCCAAATATTCAAACTTAAACTTTTTCACATTTAATTTCTCACAAGATTTAATCCAACCAAAAATATTTTCGTGGCAGTATTCAGATTGAACTTAAGTTAGAATAATTACTTTTTAATTCCTACTTATTATAATTATATATTGATCGAGTCATTTGATTTAAAGGTTAGATCTGACCAATCTGCGCGTCGTCGTGGATAACACGAACTGAACATGAAAAAGGTGCATAATGTTGTGTATTTACCACAGTAAATCATACGGTATTGTACTACTACGTGTTCTGTACGTGTATTGTATTTCCAACGGCTCGCCAACACAAACATCACGTGACACGACTGCTCTGCTCGCCGACTCCTAACTATCAGTGACGTCACTATGACGTAGGCACTCGAGACGCCAATACACTACAAAAGGTATGGAGAGTTTGAGGCCCGAAGAAGGACACGGGATAGTTTTTATGTATCATCAATCATCATTATCATCCTCCGCAGACGGGGTCACGGGCAGAAGCTAATCTTCTTCTTCTTCCTCGGTCCCTCATTGCTCAGGATCGCGACCATGCTCCGTCTCCATAGTGTGCCGTCATAAGCTCATAAGCCATATGTAACACGCACTCAACATTTTCGGGATATTTAAAAAATGTCTATCATCTTAGGGATCAAGTCTGGGACTAAATTTGGCCCTCTCCAATCCCGTGGCTCATGCTGCGGCGCAAGTGGGGGTTTTCAGAAAAAATATACACATTTTGCCTTAATTATCCTTAATTTTGTATACAAAATATATTAGTCAGTTTTGTAACGGACCATACATTTATGGTTAAATGCGTTACAAAACTGACAATTAAAAGTGGGACACTTTTTTTATTGTTGAAATCGATAGTCCTCCTAATTCTGGGAAGAAATAACCCAAAATGTGTCAGGTTTTCAAAAAAAGTACATGGTACTTACACCTTTTTCTGAAAATGCGTTACACGTAGTAGAGAAATAAACAAGGACAAAACGGATAGTATCCTCAACGTCCTATAAACATCTGGGATGGGACCCAAACTCTATTTTCCGACAGTAACCTTCCCAAGTCCTTCAGGCGAGAGTGAGCTTGCAACATAACTATGCGACAGCATAATTAATTATACTAAACCAATCAATTCGAGAACAAACAATCCGCTGTCCGAACTTGGAGTTGTTGTCAAACTTTGGGGCTATTCCAACGTATACAAACTTACTGATTGCTTTCTGGGTAAAAGTAACCAAACAATTCCGTTCATAATTTGTGGGTAAGCGATACTAATTTGTTAAGGGTAGTAATATAGGTCACTTAACCTCGTACATGCAGTCATTTCACATTTTATATGTACTATACATACAAAAAAATATGCTTTATCATTCTGCAAGATCTCATTGAATATATAAGTAGAAGGCTTTTTAGGATTAGGTAACACGTCTTTGAGTTTATAAACTTTTTAACAGATTGTTTCATTTTAAATTTCACTCAGATTAGCCCATTATTGATGGTATTAAATGGTTATTTTCGTAATATATAAAACATTACGAAACATAAGGCGCATCCTATATCCGTGACACCGACTGTAGAAGTCGTTACATTGTCTAAAAAAAGATCAAATTATAGGTAAATTTTGTAATAAAAAGTCTGTTCTGATCAGTTTCACCCGTAACGTATTTGCCAGTTATTAAAATTTGTATTGTATTTAATAATACCCGCATTTATTAATAATTAAAAATACCCCTGAGTTTTCAATTCGTTACATTTTTTCTGCGAGTTTAAATCATGGTTGGCTATAGGTAGTACGCACTGACAGAATTGACTATTTATAAATCTTATTACAAAGAGAAAAAGTCTACGAACAGTCAGTTAAGTGTAGGTTAGTCATTGTCGTCACGGAGCCGCGCTGTGGTCACTAGATAGGTATATATTATGCAATTATGCAGTGCTAATTACACAGATGGCGTGGGAGTGCTGAGACTTAATATACAAGTGTATTGTATAACAAATAATATATATAGCTACTTACATAATTTTATTACCCAATATACGTATACAGTATGCTATATATGTATGTAATAAAATAATAAGAAAACTATATAGCCAGTAATGCATGTTTAATTAAATAATCAAGCTTTTTTCGTAGACTGAATAAATTTTATATTAGGTATAGGAAATTTACTTATCCAAAATCCGATCTCTCTCTAAACTTGGGTCACATATATTGTAACTAGCCCTAGCACAGGCCTCGGTCTTTTTGGGCTGTTACTGCACACTATGTCTTTAAACGCTGGTTTCAATTCAAATGTATAATTAGATATATCCTCTTCTTATTATTTTATATTGTAAACCTTTTATTGACGCCTTCAGTGCATCTAAATTTTATATACTTAAACCAACCTTTTATTATATAACGTTTCCTTTAAGTTACAACAAGTGGAAGAGCGGTGTTCTCTTAACACAAGTATTTATAATACTTAAATAGAGGCACCAGTTCAGACTATGTAATTAATAATTAAGATACTGAATAAATCATTTTTTTTTTATATATATAGTGAAAAGTTTGCTGTACATATTTAATGAATAATAATAATAATAAAAAAAACAAAAGAACTTCGCACCGTATGTTCTACGAATATGTTAACTAAACACAGAGTCGACAAACGATTTTGAGGGCGTCCGCTACATGGCGCGGGTGCACGGAGCGGGCGCACGCATGCGGGTGCCATTATAGGTAAAATCTGTCGCACGCGTCCGCGCCAGTTAGCGTTGCTCATACTATTTTTCGTTAACCCCCACACCCGCTCCGTGCAACCGCACCGACTAGGGGACACCCTGAACAGTCGTCAACATGTCGATGGCTACAAAATACTTTAAAAAATTCTTCACTACTTTGTAAGGCCATTATGAATGTACATGAGCTCCTTTCGGCTTGAATAACCCGCCTATATTAATGTAAAGCTCTTAACAAACTGGTAATTCTTTATAACAAATTAAGAATAAAATGTTGTTCCTTCTGCTTCAATCTACATGGATTAGAACATAACTAACAACAATTGAGGATTTGGTAACAAACACATCGAATTCAGCTCAACCCTAAATTTTACAGTTCCACTAATACGCTACAAACTTTAGAATTCAATTGTAGGAGTAAAATACCGCAGTCCTTAAAATCCTCAGACGAGTAAAAAAGTTGAGATTACTATAATCTCTTACAAGTAACATCTCGTTTTCCATACACGCTAAATGTAGCTGTCGGTTGACAAAGTTCGCGCCGCGTTTCACAGACCATTACACCGTCTGCAAACTTTTTCCAAGAAGATGGCATAGCTTGTAAGTATAGAGGTAGAAGCAAAGTTTAGGCTTTCTAGGCATTTCGAGTAAAAGTTTTCTTTAATGAGGTATTTTGGGAATAGCATTTGTTCTTTTTAGGGTTTCGTACCTCAAAAGGAAAAAACGGAACCCTTTTAGAATCACTATGTTGTCCGTCCGTTCGTCTGTCTGTCTGTTTGTCAAGACCCTTTATCTCGGGAACGCGTTAAGGTATCCAGTTGAAATTAAAACCATATACTCAGGTCTACGGTCCCTTGAAGCTGGGAAAAATCAAACTTCTACGTGAATAAAAGACGACCGCTTATGCTGCAAAAAAACGTATATTTCGACACTATCAAGGGAATCAAAATAATAATATAGGGTACTTCCCGTTGACCGAGAACTATGAAATTTGGCGAGTAATATCGTCTTACACTACAAGTACAGGGAAAAATCTCAAAACTATAAATTTGTAAAAAAAAGTTAAATTTGTACGAAACCCTCGGTGGGCGAGTCCGATTTCAACTTATCCGTTATTTTTTGTTTAAGGTTATCTTTTGAACAATAAACATTTAAACAATGAATAAATACTACGCGACGCGACGCGGAGAAGTACGCGAAGTACGGCCGTCGTGAACGCTGCTCGCACTGTTAGTGCTTGAGAAAGGACACAAGTGAGTTTTAATAAATACTTAATATAAAGAGGCGTTTTTTAAATTTTAAATTCTTCGTGGTCGTATCCGACTATCGCACCGGATCAATCGGCAATATCGGACCGGACAATGTGAAGACACAATTCGCAACTTTAAGGCAAGGTATTCTGTACATACGATATTATACATTTTGTGACTACGCCGCAGAATGGCATCGTAAAGGCCGTCTTTAAATAGAACGGCTAATTATAGTATGTACGCAGTTTACGTGGAGCCTGAATGGGGTGGGCATTTGTGAAGATGGCAGTGAACTGTAGCAGAATACGGGTAAATGAAATACTCAGGGATCGTTACCCTTTAGTGTTCCTAATACTGACGCACTTTGTGTTTACGAGGACGCTTCTCCATTTCCTCTGGATATTTACGTTATAGAAAATATTTTTACACAATTTGATGTGCATAGATGATCTGCATAGAAACTTGTTTGTCGGGGGGTCACTAATCTCTGCAGCTTAAACTGTAAGCTGTAAATCTATGGCTATGCCTGTTCGTTTGACTTTTATTGTAACTATTGAGCTTCGCCAAGAAGGGCCTTCTTAATAACAAGATTTAATAACAACCCCTAAAAGCGTTGTCACATTGCCCGATCCGATATCGGATGTCGGATACGTCTACAAAGAAGCGAAACGTACTTACTTAAAAATGCCTTTTTATATTTTTATACATTTAATTATTTTTTGTTGTTCAAAAGAAAGCGTTTATACAAAAATACAAGGTGTAACAAAAATAGTGGGGATCTGTTTAAGAGCATATACGGTATCGTGTTTTGATCTAGAAAAGGATTTAAAAAAAAAATTTGACGCGAAAAATGTTTGGCCTTTGTATGGAGGGTTAGCCGATTTGGACTACCTGTCTCATAGAAAAAATAATATTTGCGCGTCAGTAAAATTTCTACTTTTTCCGTTTTAAATGGATCCCCTCTATTTTTTTTACATCCTGTAAGGACGTGAGGGTATTTTATAGCAGTTATTTTTCTCCAAAGTCCATTCAACATCCGATATTTGATTGTACAATGTGAAAACGCTCTAATGTGGTGAAAATCGAATAATAGTACATTACGATACAAGTGCGAAAAATAGGAAATTCGAAACGAGTGGCGATAAATTAAAACACGACCGAAGGGAGTGTTTTAAATCGACACGAGTTGCGAATTACCTATTCGCACATGTATCGTACAACGTTTTACAGTACATATGGCCCTTTAAATGTTCGACACAGTAACATAATATGCTACTTCTCGCACTAGTGCTATAAAGTAGCCCCATATGTACTGTAAAATAATTTTAACGGCTTCGACGCCAATGTCGCGGGCGTAGGTTAGTTGCTATTACTCGTACATGATATGCCGCATATTCGGGCTAGGTGGCGCGCTCCGCATAACTGCGACATGGTGGTCCACCCACCGATATTACGTGAATACCGCGATATTCAAATACTTGTCGTATACAGAATACGATTTCAATCGCGGTTTATGTTCGATTACAATTCACAATACGTACTAATATTCTAGAAGCGAAGTCTGTCTGTCTATAACCCGCTGAACATAATTAGGTGAAAATTGTTATGGTGATATTTTGAGGCCCGAGGAGGCACATAGGAGGATATCATTTTTATCAATCATCAATTTCATGATCTACATTAAATATCATCTGCCGCAGATGAGTTGCGGGAAAGATATAGCCGGTATATAAATATTAGAATATGTGTACAGATCGTCGAAGAGTCAATTAAGATTATTGTCCAAGTAGTAGGTATACCAAGTCTACTGATGCTACGGACAGCATGAAGTTTATTTGTGTCATCTCCAGTAAGTAAAAATACACGGTGTTTTTTTTAAAGTCCGTTAATTTCAAGGGTGCATTCCTAAGCTTAAATTAAGTAACTTTCTCAAAGAAACCGGTAATCTAATTAACTCAATTTTGGATATAATGAATGATTTATTTTTATTAATTCCCCTACGAGCGTGTACACTTGCTTCAGGACTTGTTTACATATCGATTAGTGCTTAGGATGAGTTTATACATTTGCTATTAAACGCAAGTACTATCTCGGACCATCGATATTCGAAATGTCATTGATATGTCATAGTTTCCAATTGTTTCGTGGATTTAAATATCTTATGCGTGTTACAATTACGATATTAATTATTTTTTTCCAAAAAGAAATGAAAATAACTATGCCATTCAGTTTTCGTATATGTACTTAGCCATACCTCGAAGTTAACGGAGTTTTAAAAAAACCACCTTATATAAACTAGTTTTACCCGCAAAACTCAACTGTCTTCTACTACGAAAACATCATGCATGTTTACCAACCATCTGCAACAAGTACCAGACAAGGTAGCCAAATTTGATGTTTACAATTTAAACGATTTTTTCTGATTTGAAACAAATCTTTGATATAGTAGATAAAGGCCAAACATTATCAAAATGTTACCTTTAGCTAGAAGGTACTCATCGCATTTCGCTACTCATCCATCTCCTCGATGCGACTTACCTGTAAACAAAAAAAAGTTTGTTTCATTAGCATATAGTCGTAGTTATAAAGAGCATATATATATATATATAGGGAGCGTGCATTAACTGTAAATGAATCAGCACAGGAGACGTCAGGTTTTTGATGCGAGGTGTAAATGTGAAGTTTATTCTTCCAATGTAGCCCACAAGAGGGCGGAACCTACTATGCACAAGAAAATGTACGAGAATGGTAGATGGCAGCACTTGCGTTGGTGTGACGTATCAATGTACATGATTATGTTTCCGATTCAGTCAGGTGGTCCCTATAACTTAGAATATATTACAAGAAATAAAAATATTATTTAAACATAACGATATACAGTGGTATTTAAAGTAAACACTGTATCATGTTTATTCTATCAAAGTAATACGGACAAATGTAAATGAGCCAATTACAAATACTTTAGATTGTCGGGTTAATCTAAAAATAGACTCTAATATAATAAAGATATCGTTGACTTTCGGGATTGACTGTCATTCTGTAGTATTTGCTGTAGTATCTGAATAAAACACTATGGGAGCTTCGGTTTGTATCCTACTGACTGCGCCATATACTCCTAGTATCTTGAATAAAACATTTTGTTGGACGTGATTTTGTGTTTGTTTCAATACGATGGAACTTCTAAATATTACATAATGATGTACAGCACATCTATCTGTATTTAAGAAAGACAGGCAAGAAATAACTGTAGTGACAACTATAGATAAGTAACATATTTTTTAAGAAATTGTTCGTAAACTTTACGCCACTACCCTCGAAATTACCTTATTACTATCTGTGACGCTTTTTTCATCTATCAGGAAATAATGAATACCTTTCAAATCTATATACAGTCTATGCGTCTCAAGTTGTGTATTATAACTTAGAAAACCCATTACAAGTTAAGTGAGAAGCACTAGGGTACTATTAAAACTTTTGTTGTGAGAAAACAACGCTTGTTTTTCTTCGCAAAGAGATTTATATAAATGACTAGTGCCAGTAAAGAATTTGCAGGGTGTCCATTTTAACGCCTCGATGTTTTTAGGGATTGCTAAAGTTTTGTAATTATAATCAAAAAATATTGCTAAAAACTGACCAAATAACTTTTAAATTAGATTTATTACTAGTCTCAAAGAGCCGTAGACCTTAGCCAGAGACAAAAAAATCCGGATAACAAAATTATCGATCATGCACTAAATCACGAGAATATGAAATGAAATGCAACCTGTAGAGGAGAACAGCCGGACAGATACATACAAAAGCCGTATTGCCTAAACAATGCCGCCTCGCGCTCGCTCTGTCAATAAATAGTGTTAGTTCTAAGATGTTTCTAACATAAGCAGGTTTTTGTATGGCGACTATAAAAGCCTACACTCATGGTCTGATCTGCAGGCCTAGCCAAGAAGACGGTATCATAAAACGTCAATCGAAAAGAAGAAACGAGAAGAAGAGTTTTTTATTTAATATAATATGTAATGATGATTAGATAAATAAATTACTTACATTTAGGGGATTAAAACAAACTTTCAATGAGAGCCATCTTAAGTCAGAGAATACATAATTTCTAAAACTTAAAAAAAAAGAAGAAATGTATCGAGATGACAGATACTACGAAACGTGACTATTGTCAAACATTATAGGGAGCGTGCATGAACTGTAGGAGGCAGCACAGGAGCCGTCAGATTTTTGGCGCGAGGCGTAAATGTGATGTTTATTGTTCTGATGTAGCCCACAAGATGGCAGAACCTACTATGCACAAGAAAACACGTGACATGTAAATGTACGTGTTTATGGTTCCGATTCAGGCCACAAGATGGCAGACCCTCCAACGCGCACGGTCCCTATTAAAGTTTTGATTGACATTTTCTATCAACAATTGTTATCTAGGCCCCGGATTTGTGTGAGCGTGGACGACATTTCCTGTTAATTTCAAATTCGACGGATCCCCGGTAGAATTTCCGGATGGTTTACCGTACGGACAGCTATTCGACGAATCTAGCTCGGCTAGCTCACCTAGTTTCACGGGCTAGAATAACTAGATGATCGTTTAGGTCTGTAAATCTAGGCCAAACTAAAAGGCTTCAATGTTTGATAATGTCAGGTGCTTTTAGACCATTGTCTGATTAGACTCATCGCTAACTGATTTTATTAAATGTATTGGTGCATATGACAATTATGAAAGTTACTGGCTCAGTACAAAACCAGCTTTTATATTTTTACTTTTCGGGTTAGATATTTCATGCCAGTACGATAGACATTTAACTAAAATGCCAGATCGGTTGGACAAAATGAGACTAAACAACTGTTACTAAAACAAGGTAAGTAACTATAATAATGAATAAATAACTGTTATAGGACATTATTTAATAAATTGACTAAGCCCCACTTTAAGCTCAAGAAGGCTTGTGTTCTGGATACTTAGACAACGATAAATATGTGCATTCCCGTTGCCAGGGAGGTTTTGGGCTTATACTGAGCAACTTTTACGCGAAATCGCGAAAAAAATTCTAGCTGTTTCATACATTTCAGCTGGTCCATTTTCTATGGGAGGGTAAAAAAAAAATTCGCGATTTCGGGGATGGTCCCATAGTAAAAGATGCTCAGTATAAACCCAAAACCTCCCTGGCAACGGGAATGCACATATTGTTTGGCCACCTTGTATTTTAGTATAAATACTAAAATACATAGAAACAACCCAAGACTCAGAAATAAATATCCAGTACTCATCACACAAATAAATGCCCTTACCGGGGTTTGAACCCAGAACCATCGGCTTCATAGGCAGGGTCTACTAAGCCAGAACGGTCGACGAACCTATACATGTATAGGTTCGTCGACCTTGTATATACACACGTGCCTTCCATTTAAATTAAACGCATTCCTCGCTGTTAAAATGACATGCAAAAATGGCACGGTCATTTACCATAGTATGCCCAAACGTTTAGTCCCGAATATCCATTATCTATTGTGCGGTTAATGTACAAACTTGGAACTACAATTAGATTTTATGTGGCGGACGTTTTCTTCATATTCGGAGATTAGATAAAATTATGATTATGCTGCAGTTAGTAATTTCTATGAATTACAATGGTTTTTTTTAATTCCGTTAATTTCAAGAGTGCATTTCTGAGCTTAAATTAAGCAACTTTTTCAAAGAAACCGGTATTCAAATTTACTACATATTGGAGATAATCAATGATTTATTTTTATTTGATAAGGCCCCTACGAGCGTGTACACTTGCTTTAAGGCCAGTTCACATTTTGATTTGTGTTTAGTATGTGTTTATACATTTGCTACTAAACGCAAGTAATATCTCGGATGATCGATATTTGACATGTCATTGATACGTCACAGTTTAAATATAGTATAATGGCCGTGTTACAACAACGCTATTAATTACTTTTTACGAAAAAAAAAACATAAAATTAAATATGCCTTTCACTTTCATTGCATGATTTCTATAGTAATCTAAATTGTATTTTTTTCTTATTTAATGCATGTTCATTATAAGATGTAATGTTTTAAAAAGATGTGTCCCGCCGAGTTTCTTGCTGGTCCATATTGGGATACCGTCCTCCAATTGAGGGGGGATTTAAATCTTCTCGGGTCAAGTCAAGTCAAAAGAGGTGTAGGGTTAGAGCCGATGTAGCTTTATTTGACGTTCATAAGCGCCTTGTAATATGCCTACTTGAATAATAAAATATCGTTATCTTATCTTTATCTTTTATCTTTATTAAATGTGCTAAGGCATACCACGAAATTAACGGAGTTTAAAAAAAAACACCGTGTATGCATATTTTTCTATAGCTTGGGGCTAGGTTGATTTGTGTATATAAGTTTAAGTACTTAGGTATGACCACAACCCAAAAACCGAAATTTTGTTATTTGCCTCTCTATCGCTAGAATATGCAGGAGTGATAGAGAGGCAGATAACCAAAAGTACATTTTTCGGAAATTAAAAAAAAGAAATGAGCAATTGGTTTTGCGATAACTTCAAAATGTAAATATGTGTGATCATCTTAGACATCATTTCGAGATCTACGCCAGATAAAATGGGTTATACAAGTATATAGTAAAATCTAAATAGCATTAATAAAAAAAGACGAAAATGTTAGTAACATTATTTTTGTTGTTAAATGTATCTAGTTATAGGTAGTAGCTGCAAGAATCTAATTTTTTTTAACAGTACGTTTTTACTTGAGCAATCAAATTTGGAAACAATTAAAAAGTTAGATAATTAAGAAAGAGAGTTTGCCGAGTCCCGCGACAATTAAGAACTTTATTATAACAATATACCTACTTTATAAGAAATTGCTAATAACATTTTGCAATTTTCGTCTTGGTTTTACATAAAAAGCTAGCTTTTGTAAGTTTGAAATAATTGTAATATATCAAACTATATACTCATTACTTAATAACAATTAAGATTATAATTAATAATCAATACAATAAGTCTATTAGCAATTAAAACTGCACAAGACAACCAACTGACTACGTAGGAAACATATGCTTTCACCGAGCCCATGACGGCCCCCGACCCCACGGCAGATCAAAAAGCGATGGCTCGATGTCGTGAAAGTGGATATGAGCGTAAACGTGCTCACACGAGAGGACGCCCAGGATCGCGCAAAGTGGAGGAAGGCAAGTAGGAACGTTGGTAAAGGCCAGGATAACGCTAGGTAGAAGAAGGCCATGCGCTTTGCCAGGAACAGAACTCCATGGAAAAACCTGGTGTTCCTCTGTATTGAGGGACCGACTGAACAAAAAGAAGATAGTATGTCCGTTCAAATTTCGGTGTTGCACACTGAATTTTTATTTTCTCTACCTTTATACAGATAACAAAATTTTTAATGATAGTGACGTTTTCACCACCAAGGCCTTTAGCGAAAGCTAGGTAAAACTGAAAAACAAAAACCAGTAGTAAATAATCCACTAAAAACGCATTTTCACCGAGGTGATAGTGACAACTAGTTACTCACTAAAAACGGGTTTTACGTTAACATCACGAATAGATAAATGTCTGTAGGTATTCTTATATATTCTTACAACGAAAATGGAAAATAAAAACTGTTTCTAGCGAGATACGGCCCTAACTTCGGACTTTGGAGCTAACGAGCTAAACACAGCAACTCAACCCAAAATCCTCACAGACGCTTACACACAATTATTCCCTTTCCATCTTCACAAAACATAAAAGAAAACCCAGGAAACCTATCTAAAAACATATCAATTTGGATGTAAAAACGTGACGAAAATAATGGAAAACCGAATCCCTAATACAAAAGCGTACATGACAATTCGTGAATCTTATGTTAAAGATATACGGTTCAATTTCGGTCAGTTAAGAGTGGTAGTACATACAGACGCAGCCATACGTGAATCCTTTCCTTATAACTAATAAATTGCCTGTGTTGAGGTTTTGCCACGTTACTCATTACAAAGATACCCGACACTATGTTGTTTGTATGCGTGTACATATGTAATGGGATGAACTGATTGTGTGTATTTTTGGGATTACTAGCTGAATGTTTTGCCAAGAATTATACTAAACATGACATTTACTAGATTACTTGTATCAAACGGAAACCTTGACTCTTTTAAATGAATGTTTTAATTATACAGAATTTTGACTCTTGGAGACCCTATACATCTCTAAGGATAATTTTATAATCTAAATAATCATTTAGTTCTGACACTTAGAGATCTACACTCTAAGTAATGTTAGTTTTTTTTTAATCGGTTTGTGATTTTATTATTAATATTTTAGTTTTTTTTGTAATTCGATATTTAGAGGCTTTATACATCTCTAAGTAATAATAATACTTTAGTTTGCATTAATATTTTCAGTTAATTGTATTTTATAATTGTTGATGTGTTTGTTTTTGCTTGTATGTAAATGTTAACGCGTAAAAGTTCCCTTGTAGCCCTGAATAATTTTTTTGACGAAAAAATTTTTTTTTCTATGGAGCAGGCCGGCCAAGGCGGAAAAGTAACGGTTAGATGTAAAAAGAAATCTTCGCAATCTTGTTGTCTAAGTAACGGTTAGATGTAAAAAGAAATCTTCGCAACTATATGCGTTGGTACAATTTTACTTAACTGCATTACTAAGGCGATGCACACACTGCTACAGTGACCTGCCCCAGTAAGCGGACCCGCTCTCAGTGTGTACAATAAAATACAAGCGTGATTTATTTATTTACAGTACTGTAAAATCTTCGCTGGTCTCAGGTGTTGTCGAGGGGATAAATAAGAGTGGACTGTAGTATAGACGCTGGTTTACTTCCAAATTATAAGAAATACAAAAAAGTGGTAAAGTGAATAGTCGTTGGGAATCGGATAACAACCGGTAAGTTTTCGAAAGCTCTATGAACTGTCAAAGTTTTGAATACAAAATTGGCATAGTTAAATTAGAACATAGAGACATTGAATAACGATTGAATGTATACATTCAATTGAATACTTTAATTAAACAATATGCAATCTGAATGAAATCAATTAAAAGAATATTTTGATACATTAAATTAAATAATATGTATAACATTTTGATTTTTAATTGCAAACATTAATGACTTAACCTAACGAATGAAAGATCAAAAATTAGTTCATTTTTGAACGATTCGTAACAAGTACATATGGTGCTCCTTTCCCGCACGCGTGCGGGAATGACCACTTTTCGTGCATATGTCCAAACTTTAAAGAGCCATACGTTGTACTGTAATACCTTGTGGTTGTTGTTTTAAAACACTCCCTTCGGTCGTGTTTTAATTTATCACCACTCGTTGCGAATTTCCTATTTTCTGCACTTGTATCGTAAATAACTATTATCGTATGGTTTTAAATTCTCTACTTAATTTTTTCACAAATCAGACTAGGTATGCGATGGCTTTCGTCGATAGCATCTTAAGATCTGCTTTTTTCCCGCTAAACTTGGTGATGTGACACTCAAACACAATGTGATGTACGAGTAGATCAGGTTTGCATATGCGGCAGATTGCGGAATCTTTTGTTGCACCTCGTAAACTAAAAGTCTTAATCACTTGTTAACTTAAGCACTAAACTAGGTTTAACAACTTCCAGCTCAGTCTAGATTAGTGCCCACCGTTAACCTCCTATTTTTAATACTAACTTTCCAACAAGTACTTACCGAGTTACAAAGAAAAACAACTTGCAAACTGAGTTCAGTCGGTCTTAGTTTCTTTTGTTGACTGTTAAATAACTGCTTTTAATTACAGAAAAACTATACAAATACAAAAATACACATTCTCTTCATACACATAGAGGTACACAACAGGCGGCCTTATCGCTACAGAGCGATCTCTTCCAGACAACCGGTAGTGGAGAAATGAAACTTTTAATTTAACTAATTAGGAGGTGCAAAAAAAACTAAATTAAAACTAAATAGCAGTAGAGACAATACCTATCTAAACTATCTTTCATGTTTACCTTAAAGGAGCGCTATGCAGACTTAAAAAATAGGTATAAGTATAGAAGTAAGATATTGTAATGCCCTATTTAACACCATGTATCCTGATGCATTACTGTACTGTACATGTATATAATAAATACTAATACAAATACAAAAATCTGTTTTGGTACTTTTGGTCGTATTGTATTGTATACTTAGTCAAGATTTTGGCAATCAGCTTCCAGTATCATAAATATATTTAGCGTACCGAATTGTAAAAAACCGATCTTAATATCCGCCAGATCATGAAATTCCTAGGTATATCGTGAAACGCAAAAATTGGTTAAAAATTGAAACGTACGAATTTTTATGTACTTAGTAGTTATATTCAAACGACACAAGAATACTTAATACTTAATCCATTAAAGTTCTTAGTTGCTCTGTCAGCTGTAGACCTCGCGTTAAACTTAAAAAATGTAGAAATATAAAATTCTTGCTTTGGTGACTCATTATCACAGCCAACACGCAATGGTCTTTAGCGCCATATATACGACTGGCGATTAAGTTCTTTATATCAATTTCCACCAATTTATAAACTTTCCAATAACGAAACGACAAAATAATAATTATACCTAACCATCAAATCTGCTCACAACATTTCATTAGAATCGGCTGAGTAAAGACCTGCAGAGGAGAATATCCGAACATACTTACTTACTCCGTTGGCTCAGCGACCCAAAATGAAACTTGGCCTCCGACACAAGACAGCGCCACATTTCGCGGTTGTGTGCGACCTCTCGCCAATTGTCGACTCGAAGCTCGCGCACATCCGCCTCCACCATGTCGCTCCAGCGATACCTAGGGCGTCCGATAGGACGTCCTCCTGCTAGGCGACCCAGGTACGCTCTTTTTACGTTCCGATCTTCGTCCATTCTCTCAAGATATCCGGACCTTCGCTAACGCTTGATCAAATAACCTATTATCACACAGTGATACCTGCCTTAATCACGCGTAATAATTAATATCCTTAGGTATTCCATCTTCATATTTTATTTATTCGTACGGCATTTACAGAGTCGCTTAATTATAAATTATAATACAATATCAAAGTTATTCACCCATTGGGCAGCGTTTGCATTAGGTGAGTGAAGATCTAGGGCCTCTCCAACAAATTTCCGTATCGGGCAATTATGTGTAATGTGGTGTATAGTCTGTAATCTTCATAAAAAGGATTAGATGTTACCGGATTCTTATCACATTATTTTTCCGTTTCCACAAACCTATTCCGCAAACCAGTCCTAATTGGAGCCACAGATATATACCTAGATGTGTGTCCCATATTACCACGCGTAGCTTTCAAGTCACAAACTGGGTTACCCGTCACAGTGGAGGATCTTTTTTCCTCTTCAGTCACACAGATGACTTGTCCAATAGACGCGACATATAAGACGAGGTCATCATCATCACTCATGCAGTTTAAAGTGCTCGGCAAAAGGGTGAGTTATTGCAAGCATCACTAGTCCACTAGAGTTGCAAGCTCCCGTAACCTGCGGTGGGTGTTTAATATCAGGCATGAAGCTTGTTTGCCACCATCATGGTATATAAAAACAGGTAGCGAAACAGTTAGCTAAATATACGAAGATATGTACTGCTTGTATGTAAACATAGGAAAGTTTACCTCTGATAAAAAAATCATTATTGTCACTTAGTGTAAAACACCTTTTTGATTTCCCACTATGGGGCGCAGTCTACTTATAGATATCCTTCAGCTGCTTGATAAAAAAATTGTTGTCCTTATTGATAGATGTCAAAAGGTAAATAACAATTTGAAAAAACTAGGTTGTAGGAAAAAAGTACAACTTCATTTAAAAATGACAGTTTTACCAATACCTTTACTTTTAATGTACAAATTTATCAAAAAATCGATAACAAAAAACGAAAAAAAGTGACCCAAACTCACATAACATTTTTTTCTTCTTTTGGCGTCAGAAATGCGTGGTTAAAATCTTTCGAGTTTCTCTTGAGCACCGTATACAGGATGATCAATCCAAAACGGTCAGTATGGAGAAGTCAGAAACTATAAGAGATAGCCACATCTGTTCTTAGGAAACATGGCTTCGATTTTAAATTTAATAATAATGACATTCAAATTTTTTTTAAATTTCTCATACATAACCGGGAATCGAACCTGCTCGAAGTCATGTAAACAATGTTAGGTATAAATTCTGCAAGTTTCTTCGTTCTTATTGTTGATAATACGAATTAGAGATTTAAAAAAGATTGAATGTCATTATTATTCATCTCTCCAGCGGTACCTAGGGCGTCCAGACGGTCTTCGGCCATTTGGAACTCTAGAGTACGCCCTCCAGACTGCACGATCCTCACCCATCCGGACTACGTGCCCGAGCCATCGGAAGTCTGGCGGCTTTCGTTTCTCCAATGATGTTCGGCTCGGACAACAGATCTTCCATCTCCCGCTGGAGAGATGAAGTGCAAAAAGACCTTAGCGAACTCGGCGCCGTCGATTGGACAGAAACGGCTTTGGACAGAGAAGCATGGCGGTCTTTGGTGTCGGAGGCCAAGATCCACTTCTGGTCGCTGTGCAACAGCAGTAAGTAAGTTATTATTATTAAATTTAAAATCGAAGCCATATTTCCTAAGAACAGATGTGGCTATCTCTCATAATTTCTGACTTCTCCATACTGACCGTTTTGGATTGATCATCCTGTATATTGTCATTGCAACTGTATAATGTCGGGTTATATTTCTATACTGCTTGAGTAAGGTAAGAGCACCTTTACATACGTGAAGAGCACAAGTCTTCGCAGCTAAATGCTACACAATGCGTAGTCTATGTGACGAAATCCGTTTTTAGCTCTCGGCTTTAATGTAGGTACGTTTTTAAGTTCCACGGTATGTAGTGGGATTATGGAGTTTTTTATTAAAGCTGAACGTTACGAGTATGCGGCATTTTAATGTCAAAGAGACTGGAGTACGGAATAAATCGTTAGACATTTTGGAATTTAATGCAGTACTTTTTATTTTAACGCATTTGTACTGACACTATTTTTATTTATTAAGTACAACCACATCGTATATATTACATATGATATCACAATAATCTTAAAGTACTTTACCTGATATAATACGCCAATTATGGAGTACATAGCGTTGTCCAAGTATAATATTGGGAACGAAATAAAAACTGTGACATAAAATTTTATAACATTACTACATTTGTAAGACTTATAAAACAATTAACTAATTTATGTACATTATTTACAATTTTACAAATAAATACTAATATATAATTCAACATAGAATAATTTAAATTTGAAACTAATTATTATTTTCGATCTTGCAATATCTTAGATTTAAATGTGGGTAGACTGTCATGAAAGATGTCAACGAAATTTTTGTGGGTTGTAACTCGAGCATATTCGTACCACGGGGGTTTGCAGACCAATGTTTGTCCTGGTAACCGGTATAGAAAAGGGTTTAGCTATAGGCCGCCGTGGGTAGTTGTAGGGTGTGGCGAACGAGATTATTATTCTCATAATATATTTGTACTGAAACGGCTGGATTTTTCTGATTTTTTTCTGTTATTATTATTTTTTAATAATATCAAAGTAAACATGGTAATAATTAAACTATAAACATGGAATCATTAAGCCTCCTATATAAAGACTGCAGAAGTCCAAAAGTAAAGTAATATATATCTATCAAATCGTCATCATCATCAGCCTTTTATCGCCCACTGCTGAGCATAGGCCTCTCTTCTAGTACGCCACTTATCCCGGTCCCGAGCCAATCTCATCCAGAAGTGACCCGCTATCAAATCGTATTACGTACTTACTTGAATGTTTTGGACTATGGTTTTACAAAGGGTCTGTTTCACAATGTCCAAGTAAAGTCCTGCATAAGCTACTTGCCACTTATCGTCATCGTTGGCGATTCACAATCTTCAAATAAGTTTAACTGGTAGATAAAGTGCTAAACATAAGTTTTGCAGGAAGTTTTATCTGACAGTTAATTTATTTGATAATTCGCTATCCAATACTTTGTAAAACAGACTCTAAGGCTGTAAGGGTGTACTGTATTGGGCAAACAAAAATGAAGTCGATTTAAAAAATGTCAGCCGATAAAATACCCCATAAACTTAGTTGCATTAAGTGTGCCGCTTTCAAGGTATTTAGTGTACAAATGATATTAACGCCATAAGTTTCTGTATCTTTCAATACCATCGCCTAATCTTACTTAAATTTTTCCAAAAAATTGTGGATTTAGCGAATCTCAGCCGTCATCAAAGAGGCCATAAATCATAACCGATAAAGGGTAGATAAATAAAAAAGAACGGGATCTAAACTTCGCCATGTTTCCATCTTTTTATATCGCGAGAGATTTATTACACGGTAGCGGACGTCTTCGACTTTAAACGTACAATTGAAAATTATTTTTCTTCTTTAAACACTTAAATATAAGTATTTTTAGACTTTTTTGGCTTTAAACCATTTAGCGCTGTGTATTTCTGTTATGACATGTAATTTTAAATTCTCGTGTACTTAAGAGGGAAGTATAGCCATTAGGTACTTGTCCATCCAAAAAAGAAAATGTTTTTCCACTTCTAGATATTGTCAATTCTTCATGATGTTTAAGTAGTTATTAACACAATGAAAAACAAGGTTTATAAGTTTTTCTTTTTTTGAAAATTTGCAAAATTTTTTTTTTTTTTCAAAAAAGCGAAACCTATAACTCTAAAATATATTATGCTGAAGCGATCGACATCCAAATCAGAGTGATTTGATAAGATTTAGGTATTAAGTGGAACAGTTTCGTCCCGAAATGGAATTCCATACAAAAAATACCGTTATTTCGCAAAGCTATTCTTCTGTCTTAAATAAATCACAGAATTGGCCCACGGAAAGAGATACCAAATGGTGGTCGGCATTTAATTAACGCAGCACCGCATTAGTATTGGAGTGCCGTTACCCGTGTTAGCCGTGTTACCCGTGTTAGCCGTGGAACGTCACAATTAAAGTATCAAATCGGGATTTATGAAGTAGATAGATTAGGTTCAATTGCTATATGTATGTATCTATGCCAAATTGCAGCTTTCTAACACTGACGATCTCGAAGCAAAACCGCGGACGAACAGACAGACATAGAAAAACTATAAGGGATTCTATAGTTGACTAAGGAACCCTAAACCGGTTCTAATTACGTACTAATGAGTGTATGTTCTTCACAAAACAAGATTTTTTTGGTAGAAATAAATATCAGAAGAGGACATAAAATCCGAAATAAGACTAAAGGGGATGTGACGGTACACTTAATGAACTGAAAACCAGAGTATCAATCGGTCCGATTCGAAGAATGATTAAAACACGTTTATGATCTTGGAAAGATCTTTAAAGATCGATAACTAAACGACATGTCAAAATTGACGTTTATTTCGATTCCGCTGTGATCCCAATAAGATCTATATACGATATTTTTAACGTCAAAGTGACATTGGTTGCCCGAATCGAGCTGCTTCTATCAATTATACGACATATAAACGATATCTAAACCAGAACTTATCGTTATCGTATCTCATTCTTCGAATCGGGCCGTAACTTCGAAAATTGTTTATCTTTCTTCCCTCGAGTTGGTTCATAATCATAAGTATGTATATATTTTACCTAAGCTCCTGTAAATTATCAAAATACCAAAGGTTACATACCCCAAGGGATTAATGAACCGTACAGAGGTTTAAAAGGCTCGGTCAACCCAACTAATAATATAAAAATCAGACCTCCGGGGTTCCATCCCTCAACAAATAACAGCGAACACTCGCATCAAAATAACCACTTTGAAAAGATGACAGCCATTTCTCCTTGAAATGAGAACTGGTGTTTTCCTCACTGTTTCATATTTAAATATTTATATTGAATTTGATGTATATACAAATACAAATACAAAATTCTTTATTTCATTAAATACAGTACATATAACTTAAGGGATGTTGTCTCCCGATAAGCAATATTGCCTGTGTTGGGAGGCACCGCTCTTCCGTGATAATTAATAACTAATACTAAGATCTATACTATTTACAAAAATTTACTACCTATAAGTACTATTTACAATTTACAAACAAAATATAATACTAACAAATGTATTTATATGTCACGTACCTTTTTTAGATATTAACTTTAGTTTTTGTGGGGTAGTTTTAATTTTAGGTTACATTTTATTCTAAGATTGTTATTATTTAAGTGTATTATTGGTTTTAATAAATTACCTATTAAATTTCTTTATTTTCTGTACAATATATTAAAGATACGCGTACTTAGATGGCATAGCGTCCAGCGGCCGCTGCTGGAAACCATCGCGAGCGCGGACTTCTGGCCAAAAGGTGTGATATTTCGGCGGTTTCGTGGGAATCTGCCGAATCCCGCACCAGAACAGGTGGCGCAACCGAAAACTGCGTCGTCAAAATGATATTTATATTTTAAGATTTTTATTATTGTATGTATGTTAGTCTGTAAGGTATGGATATATGGGCCATAGTTGCCTGAAAATAAAAGATGTTTAATTTAATTTAATTAATTTAATAGCGTACTTCGCCCCCTTCACTTAATATTGTAAAACAAGTGGTCATCGCATCAGTTTTTTTATATTATTTCACACTATGCATTAAGTAAAGTGGTGCTTTAAAATTAATAGAGAAACTTAGGCAGAAGTTATTTTTAGACACAATTTAAATTTTATAAATCGTATAGAACTCCTAAAGAGTACGTGAGTTGACCGTGACGTCAATTGCTAGTTTCATATAAATTCCATACTGGCAAATCGTTTTGACAGTTCGAAAAAAACTGATCTGACTAGTTGTCAAATACCCCATTGTCATTGTCAGGCGACAATTGTGAGCGTATTGAAACATGGGTCTTATAAAAAAGCACAATCCCACGTCTGCCTTATACCAGTGGCTAACAAAATGGTTGCTTAACTTAGTGAATAGCAGCAATAATGCAATTTCGTCAGACCAATAAGAGGGACGAAAAGCGAAATACGATCACTCTCAATACAATTAAACGAGTCCGCAAAACCAAGCGTAGTCGAGGCATTTTGTTATTTCGTAATATCTACACATGTTTGTGTTTTACAGATTTGGATTCCGAGGCAAAATTGAAATACACGACTGTTTCGAATGGGCTAGAATTGGTGTACGATTTGTATACATATCAACTGTTGGCCGTTTGCGAGAAATAAAGAAAAAAATCCGACGGAATCTTACTTATAGCCTATTGTCTGCCTCTACATTTAATCAATTGTGTATTTTCTTGTATCTTTTTACTGAGGTGTGCCATTAAAGAGTATTCTATCTACATATCTATATATCTTTTATTGTCATACAACTCATTAATAAGAGCGTGTACCTAACAATGACTACAATACAAATATTCTTCATTGCTCACCAATACCAAAAGAAACATAACATACCAATAAAGCATATAAATTAAAGACATATCTTCCAGACAACCTTTGGGTAGGTTCATCACAATAATACGAGACTCTCGCTAGGTGGCTGGAACAAGGGTCAAAGGCAGTAAGTAGGTGGGACCTAATTTTGGACAAGGCGCGTATAGTACGTCGGTTCCTCTCTCTGCGGCCTCTTGGGCCCTGTCCCGCTGACTAAGGAACCCTAGGTTAGATTTTTCATAATGTGTTGTGTTTATATGTTACTTTTATATTCATATTATAGGTAAATTACCTAACTTCAGACCTACCTACGACAAATATAGTTAATATACCTAATACGAGTAATAAATTGTTAGCTACATACCAAGTTGATCCATACTTTATTAATAAATTACAGCGCGCTTCGTTGTACAAGATATTATTGCAAGTTTTGTATAGAACCATCTCTTGATAAATTGTTTCGTAACGACAGTTTCACATAGTTTCATATTCTATCAGAGATCAGGGGTCTTTTGTGACAAGTATCAAGATGGCTTAAGGTATTCGCAAAGTTCTATGAGAACAGAACCTCCCGATTTCATCAAAAGTCTACCCATAGACTATACAGATACCGCATTATTACTTTTTTTTTTTTTTATAGTTCGTGTCATCCACGATGACGCGCAGATTTGTCAAATCTAACCTTTAATAATATGACAATACTAGTCCAGGCACGCGTCTTCGTGAATGACACGATCTATATACTGGTGGTTCTGTGAGCTGTAGGACTTGTGATAAGCTTAAATATAAAAATAAACTTCGTTGAGTTATTATCACAGCACAGCAAACTTACAATGGTCTTAGCACATTCAGTGCTGAAAACCCGACTATTCGGTATTTTAAGATTTCGTTCCCAGGCCGGAAGACTCGATAGTCGGGATCGTGGTACTATGCTTTACATGACTAATTTTTGAGGTCTGGCGCGAATGTCTTATTTGGCTGGGTGGCACTGAATTTGCGAGCAACTGAAATAAGCGGTCGCACCTCTCATAATAAATTTGCACGGGAACGCTTATTCTCTTGCATATTCCAGCGATAGATAGAACGAAATTTCAATTTTCGTATTTCCCGGTAGGCCCTCTGACCTTGACTTTCTCACGTGCTCCGTCTAGTAGTTGAGGCGGTCTGTGGACAAGTATCAAGATGGCTTAAACTTCACAAAATTCTATGAGGATATGATATTCCGATCTCATCAAAAGTTTAGTCAGGTCAAAAATGTCACATTTATTTACAACTATAACTATATACATAAAAAAATATAATTTTACGAGTACTTAAATCAGAAATAATGAATATTACAATTCAAAATTAAACTAAATTAGTATAAGTAACATCATTAAATAAATTACAATCATTCAACATACCTACTTAAAAACTAGGGAATACATTCGTTATAAATTAAACTTAACCTAAACTAAACCCTAAAAACTATTCGAACAACCCACCCCGCATCGTTCCCGGCGCAAAGGTGCCCATTACGCTTGCCGCGTTTCCGCGTTGAACCGCGATGGACAATCTCTGCGCCAGGACAGGATATACATAATGGATATATACAGATGATTACTATAACTAGCTTATATCTAAAATAGGCCCTTGAGGCATTGTACCAAGGATGCTGGCGGCATTAAAAGTTTCAGTTAGATCTACGATTTTGATAATCATATAGCAGAAAGTATCAAAAGTATCTCCGACCTTATAAATAATCGCACCCTTTTTTACGCCCGTGTCGTGAAAAGGATCATTTGTATTTATTTATGTTTATTAGACATTGGTATGCAAACCTCATCTGCCGGCGGCAAACAAACATAACATGATATAATATAACGAAATGTAACGAGAAAGTAATATGATGTGTGACGGGGAATTGGGTGACAGAGTTGAGAAAATTGGTTATGAAGATTAAAGTATACTTTTATCTATGCAGATCATAAGTGAGTAGAGACTAGAGAGACATTTTTTTTACATTGAAGATTATGAGTATTACTTAGAGATTTATTAGGAACAAATATAGTTTGTGGTGAAATAATAAATTGAAATCGCGAAACGTCTGGTTGACGTAACTGCTGACCGAAGAGCTGGCGGCTTCCTCGCACAACGTATCAGTATTGCGATACAACGAGGACATGCCGCCAGCATCCTTGGTACAATGCCTCAAGGGCCTATTTTAGATATATTTAAGCTAGTTATAGTAATCATCTGTATATATCCATTATGTATATTTTTTTTTGTAAGTAAAGAGCTAATAAACGTGGTGACAAAGTAGTGACATTTTTCAAGTATGCAGTATCAAAATGTGTAAGTTTTAAGGTTTCCAAAACATTCGAAAAGTTTTCGGAAATTTCAGAAATTTTTCACATGAAATAAAGGAGACTTTGTTATTTCGATTCCCATACAGGAATATGAGAAGTTGCCAACATTTTACTGTTTGGAAATTTTGTAATGTCAGTAAATAAGCGCATATCATTTAAACTCCGTACGTTAGTACTTTCAACACAGCCAAATCAATCAAATCAAATCTTTTTAGAAAGTAAACTTCTCATATTTAATTCCCGTGACAAAATATCTTAAAGATACGAATGCGAAACCAAAGCGAGAAATAACCCTGACCTAATGTGGAACTCCAATATGGAGGTGTCTCCTAATGTTGAAATAAACCTCGCTGAGCGGCATTCAGAATTCGAAATAATATAATTCTCTATGTATCGCACTCACAAAATACCACCACTATTAAACTTTATTGCACCAACCAAAAAATGTCACCCTGCTGCGAAAGTTGTTTTGCGTTTTTATCATGTATCTAGAAAACAAACACTCTTTTACAAATATCTTAAAAAATTGAACTAAAAATAGGCCTAAAGTTTTCTACGTTACAAACAATACAGGGCCATAAAAGAACGGATTGGCGATAACTCCACCCACAAGAGAGAGCTCTCAATTATGATCATGTATCAATATCAGGTCAATAGGAGATGAAAACCTGAATGGCGCTCTATGTCGACATACGCCAACGTCTCGTGCCATCAAATTGACATTTAATTTCCGCGACTGCCAGCCCTTTGTAATGGCAGCGAGTAATACCCAACGTTTTAGGGTTCTATAAAAAATCACAAATGACGTAGTTTTGTCTGCTACTTTATATTCGTAAGTCATGCCATAGGACAGACACGCCTTAGTGCGAAAGTCTGTATATTCAAAAAAAAGGGTTTGATCATTCCGGAGCAAAAGTAGGTAAGCGGGCTACATTCTAAATAATCTCGACTCAATAGCACTGTCAGGAATAAAGAAGAATAGTAGAATAGTATGTATGAGCAGCTCAGTTTGAATATCGCTCGCTTAGCAACTTCTGCTAGTAAATGCTCATCTCTATCGATCTCGTATTATTGAAATGACAAGGACACAGATAAACAGATTTTGAATCTTGATTGTCGCAGCAGCCTATTTCCTAATTAAACTTGTTTGAGCCACAGGGCCACCCCACATTAGCATCTCCCGAGCGTCAGCGTCTAGTCAACTATATGGCCGCTGCTCGACGCAACGTAGGCGCAACTGCGCAGCGACGCCATTTTCCATAGCGCAGACTACACGCCGACGCTCAAAAGACGCTAGTGTGGGGTGGCCCTTTGAAGTAGGTATAAAGAAAGTTAAAATGTATATACTTACTGAAAATTAATAAACCATTAAAAAACCCTTTGCAAGCAGGGTACTTTATGTTCGAGAAAATAATTATTTTCTGAAGAATAATAAAGTAATAATAACCACTGAACGATGAAAGATGTAAGCAACACATAAAGCAAACCTTCCTTTAAATGACAAGCCATTGCTTGCAAACAAAATAAAAAAATATTACGCAATACAATTTATTGACAGAACCCGTAACTCATTTAAAGGGTGCAATTTCTCCAAATCTACTTCATTTTGAGATGACAGGATGCTACATTTATTATCATAATGGATAGCACTCATTTGAATGTAGCAGTTATAAAAGGAAATGAAAAGAAATGCAAACATTGTCACTGATTCTGTATCGTATCGAGCCCTGTCGTAAAATATAATAGCACTTACATTTTATGAGAACTTTGCCGTCATGAATTTCGTGAAATGTTTTACAGAGGGCAGGAATATTGCCAGCTTTTGCGACATCTAGTGCGAATAAAGTAAGATTTCAAAGGGAATTATGGATGTTTATGTGTGTTTTTCTTAAGGAAGTCATGTTGTTGCCAACTTATGAGCTTGAAAAGCGGTAAATGTGATAACTTAAGTACTTAATTCATGTCAGCTATTATAAAATTTACTCGTACAGTCAATATCACTTTATTTGTAACGTATTGTACGCTACATACATTAATAAATACACCGTGTTAAAACTGAACAAGTGTGAATCGGACTCGCCCACCGCGGGTTCCGTACATAAAAATATACGGCTTTCAGATTTTACTTCTAGTTTACTATCTACTACTTGTATTCATCTAGTGTAATAATTATTGTGTAGCCGTAATATTTATAACAATACATGCTTAATACTAATAAATTAATATGAATGAATATACAATATACAATTGGACGTAGTTAAAGGAAAAGGATTCAATCCACAGCGAGATGAGCAAAAGTTATGGAGGTTTAAAGTTAGAAATGGTATTCCTCATTACTGATTCACTTTTCCCATAATACTTATTTGGATGAAACATGAGTTTTGACGTGTTTTAAGATTCTGTACATAAACGATTTAGTTTAATGTCGTATTTCTTGAGATATTTAATTAAATGTGGGGTTGGATCCTTTTTGAGAAAATACTTTTTCCATGTAACCTTTTTCATTTTAAATAGGCAATAAGGATTCATCCCAATAAATTGGAAAAAAAAACGAGAAAATCACCAAGAAAAGATAAAAAACTTTATTAAAAAAATAATGTAATAGCTTATCAAAGTATTGAGTATTAACAAAACTGTTTAATGATAATAAAAGCCTCTTATAATCACTAATCGTTTACATAAAAAAAAAATTAGGACATAAATCAAAATACCATTTTTGAACAATATTTCCCATGACATACCAAATTCATCACATATTAATCTTTTCTAAAACCAATGGAAAATGAATATTTAATAGTTAATACCAAAGTAATTGTAGATTAAAAGAAATATAACTATAACCATACCACTTACTTTTATGCCTATTTTCGACATTTTTTTTTATTCTTGTCATAGCATGCCTTACTTGCAAAAAATTTAAGATCGCTATTCTCACCTAAATAATAACATACACATATTAGAACAGAACTTTAATATATCGGAAGAAGTTTTGATGGACTCAACCAAAATAGCTTTTACTCACCATTTTTGTCGTTACAAATAGTTTTTGGAGTCGTGTCGACCAGCGCTCTAAATATACGGTCTACCCTCCTCATTTTTTATCCCATTACACCGTTCACACAATGCACAGTACCACGTTTTTTAATTTAGAATCCAATCTTACAATAAAAATCCACAGACCTGTCTTTCGCGACAATGCACAGCATGACGCAATAGCAAAATCAGTTTTGTTAGTTACAAAAATGATAGGTAAAGTTTCAAAATTATAATTACTATAATATTATTAATACCAGCAACGTATAAACAAAATTAATACTAAAAGCAAATTTTTTATGAACAATATAATTAACATGGATCGTTATTAAAATTTAGCATTGTATTGCCATTTTAAATTAAAAAAAACCCCTATAACGTATTCATGTAAACTGGATCTTTTCCGTTGATTAATTTGCCACTATGAAACTATACCTGGAGTAAATTATCAAAAAAGATCCAAGTAACTTAAACCGACTTTGATGTTTGACGCTGAATATAAGAACAAGTTAATTTAAACCTGCAAAAATGATTCAAACAGTTTGAATTATTTCTTTTTCTGTTATTTTTCCTCATCTATTTAATTTGTTTATGAATTACGATCCAAGTCGACATATTAAGCAAAAAATTCAAAATTAGCCTATCATAGCAGTAAAACTGCCTTTTAGGTTCAGTATAAAGCTGTTTAAATTTAAAAAGTCAGCCTAAAGTAAAGTTAATATATTTAACATGAATCGTTTTTGTTGTTTACTGACACACCAATGCTGGAATAACAAGAATTCCACAAATGTTATCCAAGTTTGCTGAATCGTTTTTGTTGTTTAGCTAAAGTATTAACACATCGTCAAATTAGTTTCTCAAAAACGTTCCAAATGGGTTGGATCAGTTTTGTTAATATATATTTAGGACGAAAAGTATTCATTGCATTTTCTCAAAAAGATTCCAAGCAGTTTGGATTTTTCTTGTTGAAATTTATATAAACCAGTCCTGTCACTAACATAATTTTACAACAAGGTACCAAGAGTATTGAATACTTATTGGTGAATATCATTTTTAATCTTTCATACATGGGGGATGGTATCCGATGTGGATTAAAATATGAAAACGCTATGTGAGCTCAGTGCTTTTTTGTTGAATGAAAATATACACATTAAAGGCCTGCCTGGTATACTTAACTCATGTTTTGGTATTTTTGTGGATTGGATCCTTTTCCTTTAACTACGTCCAATTATGACCCCGCGTACCGTGCTTAACCTTGATGATTGATGACGTACCTACTTCAAATAAAGACTATAGTGTGTGCCTAGCCATTCGACAAAGCCGAAATGTACATATGCATTAGGGTATTTAGAACCATAGTACAAAGTATCATAACAACCGGTGTAGCGGTTTCGAAGAAATTAACAAATTACCATTTTTTACTTTGGAGCAGCCTGTATATGTTAGTAGTTCCTAAGGTAATATCCTCAAAGAATAGTATAGAACCTTCTTCGACCTTTTTGATTTTCTTTTTTATTTATGACACTAATAAGCTTCTGACTTTTGAAAGATGTCATCATTATCAAATATTTCGAACAAATTGTCAAAAACACTGCCAAAGATTAACACAGTATGTTTCTTTTTGTAGATTATTGCAAATAGGTAACTTTTGTTCGAAAAAAATATTTTTTTTCTTATGTTCTAATTTAAAAAATATTAACGTCAGAGCATTCCTGAGAAGTAACCCTACGTGGGATTTCAAGGTTTGTCCAATGGCTAAGGTCACCCTGTATAATTTATGATTGAATTGCACATGTTATAGTTTCCAGTTTAATCCCTATATTTGTAGCATAAGTCAAAGGAATGTAAATACCATATAAACTTTGATTCCCTAAAGAGTGTCGAAATACTCGAAATATACTTGTTTTGCGGCATAAACGGCTGTATCTTTTTTTACGTTAGGTAATTAGAAGTTAGATTTTTTCACAGCTTCAACCTAGTAGACCTGAGTATATGGTTTTAATTTCAACTCGATACCTCAACTCGTTCCTTAGATAAAGGGTCTTGACAGACAAACGGACGGACGGACAGACATACGGACAACAAAGTGATCCTATAAGAGTTCCGTTTTTTTCCTTTTGACGTACGGAACCCTAAAAACTATAGTATAAACTACCCAATGATTGAGTATATTAATTGGCCCTTATTTTTGTAGAAACTTCCATTTCACTGCTTCGTTACAATATAATTGATAGGGAATCTACGATACACGTGTGGCCGAAATTTAGATATCCTAGGTACTTCGTTCGCAAGTTCATAAGATTTATTTTAGCAAAATGAATATGAGAAATCTCAAATTTTCTTCTTCTTCACGTTATCCCGGCATTTTGCCGCGGCTCATGGGAGCCTGGGGTCCGCTTGGCAACTAATTCCGTGACAATTCACGGGCGTAGGCGCTAGAATACTAAAAGTTATTAATGTACCAGCAAATAACCTATAATTCCTCGCATAAACAGTTCTTAGAGAAACGGCCGGAGTTGTAAGATGAGTAGACTCTCCAAGTTCGCACATAGCCCCGACAAAAGTTGCCAACTTGCCCGTACTTCCCCCAACTATAAGATCTATTTCAGTGAACTTCGCGTAAGCTTCTTGCATTTTCACGCCAGTTTTCTTGCTGTTAATATTACACATTTTTACGGGCATAGTTTTTTATCATTAGAAATGTCTTGTTTGTTGTTGTATTTAATTGATTCTATAGCGACGTGCGAGAATAAATGAGTAGTGAGGGATGTATTGGTTGAGAACCAATAGAATCACTTCATTTACTTCGCTCAGCTCAGCTCTAGTGATAACATTAAATTGGGTGCTAAAAAACTACATCTCTGGTGGAAAGACAACCTTAGATAAGCAAACGAAGCGTAATATTATACGATTCACTGCAACAATGCTTCGTGTGCGAACTTGTTTGACCATCTACGTCGTAGCGCTGTCGTTCTACGCGCGTATTACGATACGCTTACGCTTCTCTTACGTTACGACGCCATATGCGGACAACCTTACAGCCCGATTCGAAGAATGAGATACGATAATGATAAGTTCTGGTTTAGATAAGTTCTCATTTAGTGTATCGTTTGTATGTCGTATAATTGACAGAAGCAGCTCGATTCGGCCAACCAATGTCACCAGAAATATCGTAGATAGATCTTATTGGGATCACAGCGGAATCGAAAAAAATGTCAATGTTGACATGTCGTTTAGTTATCGATCTTTTAAAGGTCTTTCCAAGATTAAACATGTCTTAATCATCCTTCGAATCGGGCCGTTACTCTGCACCGCTTGACAGCGACAAAGCGTACTAGACTAGATTCGATTGCATATCTTCATGACGTTCTTGATGAAAAATCCATAGTATGTCGCTTACAGATTTAGCATAGACGAACTCGAGTTCCAGGAGTTCAGTTGGTAGAATAATGGCCAGTGTTCTAAGTCTACAAGTCTGAATCGAGTGTATTCAATAACCTTTTCCAGGTCACAAACTATCGGTTTGTCAAATTTCATCTAAATCTTCATTGCCATGTTCTGCGTGATTGAGGAACAAAATATCCAAAAATAAAAATCTTGAGATATAGTCTTTTAACATAAGAAGATTACGAAACTCGCGAAATCACATCATTTATAAGCCTCTTTTCAGATCCCGACATTAATATGAACTCTCACCCTCCACAGAATTTAATTAAATATTAACCAAGCACCATTACCTTCATCATGTCACATAAAACTTGCAGTATGATGGTCGCACTTCTTCGGGGCAACGTGATGTGAGCCTGTGTGTAAGGAATTGTAGTTACATCTTAGAAATTTTTGATAAAATTTTAGAGTTCCCTGAAGAGGACTCAAGTCTTTACAAAAAGCTTGGGCCTCTTACAAGTTAAAGAGAACTCAAGGCTTCGCCTAAATTACAAAGCCGGGTCGAGTCTTAAAGCAGAAGGCTCATAGGACTCAAGACTGAATCAACACTACCCAAATTCCATACGGTGCACCTACGATGAACATGATGTGAAACTTTGTACAATTTTGCATACGAAAAGCCAGGAAAGGATTTTTTTTATGTAATAGGCAGCAAATGGATGGGAAGCAGTCAACGCCACCCATGGACATAAGCAACATCAGAGTAGCCACTTATGCGTTGCCAACATTTGAGAAGCCTAAATACCTGCTTCTTGAAGAACCCCATATCATTGCGCAAGGGAAACTTCTCAGCTCATTCCACAACTAGAACAAAAATCTTCCGTTTAGCTAAACCAAATTTTTAAGCTTTAAGTTTTTCCAAAAATGGTGGTTTTCTATTTCAGAGCAATTCACCATGTAACATTGAGTATTATTTTATATTTATATTACAGAAAATGCCACTTTTGCACGATTACTAAATCTGTCACTTAGATAGGTCTCCAACGGTATTTGTCTCTTTCAATCGCGCGATTTTGAAAAGTGATGATAGTTTTATCAAATGGATAATCCCATCCATCATACGTCTGCGGAACATACTTAATCTCAGTCATATCACAACTATGCCACTGTGTGACAACACACAATCATACAAATACGCTCTTGACTTCCATAAAGACTTACGCTTAAGGTTGAATTTCGTTTAAATGCCATGTATGTGAGGGTCGCGAGAAGGTACAAGGAGAATGTATGTAATTTCAAAGGATACATATTCAGGATGATGTTCACTCTGCTCAGGAATTTATTTGGTCATAAAAGTGTTTTGTGATGAAAATTCTTTTAGTTTAATGGTTTTTTTTATTCTATTTATATCAATAAGTTATTTTTTATGCTGTAATAAAACTTAGGTTAAAAAACGGCTAAGGCTAAATATAAATAGCTATTATTTTCCTACAAAAAACATTAAATATTGATCCTTCGAAATCATAGTGCGACATGAGCATAAATAAGAAAAAAATTGTTTTAGTAAAGAAAGGCTCAAATGGAATAATATATTTAAAAGTTGGTAAACAATTTTATTGATTTGTCGAATGTTCAAATATAAATTCGCAGCTTCAAAATACCCGTTTCCACGTACTGGAGAATATCAATAATAGCATTACAGATGACATAATAGTATCACCATACTTGTGAGAAATGATGTCTATTTCATAAAATTTGACTCTTCCGGCCCGTTATCAATGTCAGTTAAAAAACTACCAGAACAAATAAAAAAAAGAAAATAACGAAAGTCAATTTGTAATCAAAGTAAAACGCATGCTTCTAAGTAAACGCTACTATTATATTGATGAATATATACATAGATATGTTCAATTTTATTAGGTAAAAAAAGTCATTTATATAACGTGTCCTACTCTCTGGACATAGATGAATAGGATGTGGCGATTAGGGTATTTCTAACCAATTTTCAGTCTCATTCCAAACGCCACAGTAATCACGGAGAAAGTAATGATTTACGATTTAATACTTCGAAACAGCCTGTATGTAGACACTCGGTAATTAAAGGGTAATATGTCATGCACAGAACAGTAATCCTAAAAGACGTGGCATAGTCGCGCAACCCCCTCTGCCACGCATACGGTATGTTTACTCGAATTTCGAAACACGCCTACAATTGCTTACTTCAGTCTGTGGACCGAGCTCGGTCTAGAAACATCGGTAGCTCGAAGTTTTTGCCATGAAAAATGCATTACTGATGTGTGAAATTGTGTGGCAAGAACACTAAAAACTCTGGTGTACAAAAAAATGGCATTTCTTTTCACAGGTAAGCCGATTTTTAGAGATTTGGATACAAAATAATTTTAATTTAAGCGTCTCATTAAATGAGGCAGCGTCATCGAGTCATCGAGTTCCTAGAACTCGATGACGTTTTTTAAGAAAGTCTCTTTCTTACGCGCTGCATCCGTATAGCTCCTTTCTTGTCTTTTATTATAACACAGTATTCCTAAATGCAAACTAGTGATGTCCATAGAATGTGATTATTAATGTTATTTTCGGCAGCATCGGTTTCATGAAATAATTGCTCGAAGCTACTACTAATTTACTATATTAGAACACTCCTGAGAAATAACTCTACTCGGGATCTCGGTCAATGTCCAGTGAGTAGAGACACGTTCTATGTTGATATGCCGTGGCCTGGCTCATGTTTGAGTCATATCTATCATTTAAAGGTGCCAGCTGTACTACACGGCTAGATCAGAAATTGTTGAATGAGTGAACGAGTGAATGAGCGGAAATGGATACCGATCTGAAGTGGCAAATACCGGAGTTTTAATCTCTGATTTACCGGCGTTGAGTGCCTTTACGAGTGTATTAGTCCGTTGTTACTATTACAGTGTCGATTTAATCTGGAAATTGAGAATATAAGTGGGTTGTTACTGGAGATTTATTCAACATTATCTATCTCGTATCGTCACAGTGCCATTAGTTAATGTTTTTTGTGATCTAGCGGTTGTAGGATCCACATACGATGCTTAGTCTACATTAAGCAGAATTGTTCCGCGTGTTTCTCAAATATTCGCACCCACTAAAAACAAGCCTGTTTAATTTCGTCTATGTAATGTATAATTCCTATTTCATAATAAATTCTCCATAAGCCCCACTTTTACAATAGTAAGTACTGACAAGCTAATAGAAAACGTCTATCGCAAATGAATGCCAGCGAAATAGCGGCATTCACTTTAAATATCGCAATCCGGCTAAAACCAGATTGCTCCGCCCCGCGTCGCCGCAAACCGGATATTTCCTGCGACCGAACTGCGTGATATCATCAGTTGAAAGACGTCGATATTTGGATAAAGACTGGAAAAAAAGGCCTTCACGACGGTAGGCATCTAAGCAGACATCCAATGGTTTTCTGTAAGCACTGCAAAATCACTAGTTTCATAGTTGAATGTTTCCTCACATCTTTGAGTAGGTACTCAAGAACCTTAACCATTGATTTTGCACACAGAGTTTCGCTAACACTTTCTTTTGGACAAACGCTACACAAAAGTCTCCACAACGGCTGTCGGTTGGCTCATTTGGCTCAATGGCTTAAATGACTTTTCAACCTCAACGTGTGTATTAGAATTTGCAAATAGATTATTTGTCAGTAATTTCTAACATTACATTACAAGCTAATAGAAAATACCTATCGGAAACGAATGCCGGCGAAATGGCCGCATTCACTTTGAATATCCCAATCCGGCTAAAACCAGATTGCGTCGCTCGGCGGCGCCGCAAACCAAATATTTCTAGCGACCTACGTGCTCTACGTGCTCATGTGACTATGATTTTTACCCAGTGAACATCAACGTAGGGACGCTTATTTGTTTCTTGCGCAGAAACTGTATGGTGTAGTACTCTTTAATTGAAAAAGAAAGAGTATATTAGAAAAAGCGCATTAGGAAACGAATGCCAGCAAAATGGCCGCATTCACTTTTGAATATCCCAAACAGCCGAAAACCAGATTGCGCCGGTCTGCGTCGCCGCAAACCGGATATTTCCCGCGACCGACGTGCTGCTCATCATCGTCATATTAGTCGAAATACGTCTATTTCGAGACATAGCATTCTTCTATGGATCTTCAAAAGGACTGACAGCAAACTGCCTTCTATTCATATAACTATAAACTAGATGATTTTAACCAGTGAAATCAAGGTATAACGTATGTAATACTTTAAGGTAATAATTTATTGTCGACAGAAAAATCATCACAATACTAACAGAAAAATCCAATCGGAAACGAATGCCAGTGAAACGGCCGCATTCACTTTGAATATCCCAATCGGCGTAAACTAGATTGCGCCGCTCGGCGTCGCCGCAAACCGGATATTTCTGGCGACCGTGCCACGCACAGTCAACATCAAAACTGACATATCAGACTATGCTTCAAAACTACATACAACTATCTAATAGTTTTACAAATAGAGATGTGTCTCTATTTGTAAAACGATTACACTGAAATACCTTTCAACCCATATTGTTGAGCATCTATATCAACTATTTGCAAAAATATTTGAGGGTGGCAGATACGGCGCGTTGTTTCATCCGCTACATTTGATGTAGGTACCTAGTGTACCCACTTTAGCCACCAATATGTAATTTAATTGGGAAACTGTTCTATATAATTATCCTACACAAAAAAAATAAGTATTTATAACACAAGCCTTATTGAGCATACCGTGGGACTTAGTCAATTTGTGTAAAGATGTCCTATAATTTTTATTTATTATTTACTTAAAGTTTGGGCTCCCGGAATAAGCCAGATACGACCGCCCCAAGCAGGATACGACTAGTTCTTCAGAAATGTAGTTTGTTTGAAGTTCGGAAACTTATTTGCTACGGTGGAAAATTGGGAAGGGGACGAATTGTAATGAGGCCTTTTTACGGATTGGGGACTGATGAAATTTACGCTCTATGTGTTCACGTGGAGCTTTCCGATATTTTCATAAAAAGGCCGCTTTGGACATAGCAAAATTTAGCTGATACTGAATAATGTTGAAAAAAAAACTGAAAAGAAATTATTTGTAGAGGAAGGTAGTATGTAAATCAATAATTAAATAGTAAATTTAGGATTCGATGTATTAATTTAGATACTTACTTTTTACGCAGCTCCCATTATGAATTTAGCATTTTATTCTCTTCTTTCTAGCGTTTGTCCCGGTTTACTGCCACGGCTCATGGGAGCCTGGGGTCCGCTTGGCAACTAATCCCCAGAATTGGCGTAGGCACTAGTTTATATGAAAGCGACTGCCATTTGACCTTCCGGCCCAGAGTGTAAACTAGGCCTTATTGGGATTAATCCGGTTTCCTCGCAATGTTTTCCTTCACCGAAAAGGGACTGGGAAATATCGTACATAAGTTTCCAAAACCCATTGATACGAGCAGGGGTTTAAGCCAGCGACCTCTGGATTGAAAGCTACCAACCAACCACCAACCAACCAACCAACCAACCAACCAACCAACCAACCAACCAACCATCAACTACCACCCACCAACGCTTTCGTAAATTAAGCATTTTATAAATATAAATTATGTAATGTATAGGTATGATTGTCTGGTATACCAGGGCAATTGCCAAAACGCTCAATTTCAGAATGTAGTTGATGGTAAATATGGAGGTAAAAAAGAATGATTTGCAAGAAATGAAGTATGTGATGCTAGCGTTATTGAGATTTAGGTACTTAACAAAGGGCTCTCAAACACTAACGTAGCCGCCCGGCTGCGTTTAGATACTGCATTATAGGTTTGTACAGATAAAAATTCTCATTCGTAGTAGACCCAGTGACAAGATTCACTAAATACCGAGGGGCTAATATTTTTATAACTCTCCGCACTTGATACCCGGCATTACGCATTGACTTGCGAACCACGTATGATGAGAAATGGGGCATGCATGCTGAGATCACACGCTCGCATAAGCCTCGTGACAATTCACCCTGTAGGGATCAGGCCCTAATATAACGGTGAATAAGCACTCCGTAAGAATATTAATGGGTCAAACGGAAAAAAAAAATTAAAAAAAAAATTCTTTGTGTCGTTTTACTGTAAATATCAACTAGAGAAACGGTTACATTACCTACGTTCATCGAGTTATAATCTCACACTAACGTTTATAGAGATTTGAAAAGAAACTTAATTTATCCTAAGTATTAGTCTTTATAGCAAGTCTTCATCTTAAGCTAAAATAAGTGAGAAGTCTAAAATAAGCTACGGAATTTCTTACGTAATTGACGCCATATTGCTTGCTAAATTAATGGTGGCATTTAATAAAGAAGCGTTTATAAGTAACGCCCACTGAAATTAGACAGATGGTTGGTGTCTTAATTACTATGTAGTCTAGAAAATGAACTATAAACTCCAGAGACAATTTGGTAGAGGTAGTTATTCAGGGACCAATCACATACACACGTAGCACTTTTTGAGTCTTCATTTTATATGTGAGAAATTTCTAAGATCTAATATGTATAAATAATAATAATCACTTAAGTCGAAGTCCAAGGGGGCCAGCGAAGATAATCGTATATCGACAAACGCCAAATAAATAAATAAAGATGTATTCGGATGACAGATGTTACGACAACTCGAAAACCCACGTGACTATTTTCATACATTATTTAAGTTTCCATTGGCGTTTTCTATCTACGATTGTCTAGGCTAGCCCCCCCCCCTCCGTAGGTACTACTTTTTATCTTTTAAGTATTGAGATGTGTAATAAAAAAACAGTAAATTATTATAGAATGCGCAGTGACCGTCCGTTTTGTCGTAGGAAAACAATGTCGCATGATCACAGAACGATCACTAAAACATAGCCCCCTACTTGCCCCATCCTGGAAGCGATCATTACCTACTTGAGCAATTGTCCAACCAATCAAAGGACCGACATGACAACCCGCATTCATCGGAAACGTGTGCGCAGGAGTCGAGCGCGGCGCCAGTGAAGTCTTGAAATGTGTAATCAAAACTTGACTTCTTTTTTTATTGATTTCAAAAATGACCAGATTCTCAATTCATCCAGATCTTTTGTTTACTTTTGTATGTTCCCTGATTTATAGAAGACGTCTGGTCTGGACCGATTCTGTGTTTTAAGAATATTCTCGCACACCGGCTCGTAAAGACTCTATTTATTCTTTAAAAACTAACGAGAAAGTCGCATTTTATCCATAAGAGTGCTGATCGTAAGCAGCGCGCCGACCCTTTAAAAACCTGTACACTCCTTTTTTGAAAAACCCATACTGTAGTCCCTCAAGAAACCCTCGACAGGGGGAGCTCATTCCACAGCCCAGCCATCCGCGAGAGGAAATTCCTCTTAAATCGCAGCCTTCGTTCGGGATGAACACCCGACGGCGAGCGGTGAATAGTGGCAGCGACAGAAAGCGGCCGTTGGCATCATGTCAAATAATTCTTCAGAGCACAGCCCTTTTTCTTCTGGTTCTGTCGAAAAGTAGACTCTCTCGAGTTCGTCAAGCCAATTACACCCTCGGTCATGTGATGTGATGATGTTTTGGCATGTCAGTTTCAATTGTTTCGGCAGTAGCCTAATCATTTTGTTGGTTACAAAAAACGTTTTAATCCATCAAATCTTAAGCGTGTATGACTGTTGACCATTTGATCTCGCTGATTAATTTTTTGGTATGATTTTGATGAGCGGGGATTTTTACAAACAAGAAATAATCAAACTATAGCTATGAGGGTTATGCGCGTATTTAAAATTGTACTTAGAATTTTTATATATTTTACTGTTTGAATTTCGCATTGGAGCATTGAAATCCATAAATATCCGTTTTTTTTCCTATTGCCCGAAATTAATGTGTGTCACTTAATTGTTTACTGATTCTGGGAATAGTAAGAAAATAAAACATCGATTAGGTATGTAAGCTGTATCTCCTAAAATGCATTTAAAGGTATACATATAAAAAGCACTTAGCAACTTTTTTCCTTAAAAATATGGGCAAAAAGTCCGTGTACTTAATTTTTTTAATGAAGTACGACCACTTCTGTCTCTGTTGGGGACCATCATATAGCATAACAAAATAAAACACTCCAGAACTACAAAAACGGGTGCACAACGTAGATAAATTCTATAATATACACATTGCCATTACTCTTAACCCATTCAGTGCCGAGCACGCGATATCACACCAATTCCATAGCTGAATGGGGTTAACTATAGTTTCGGAGCTAGTTGGCCAAAGCTATCAAATTGAACGCTTTCATCCATAGCTTTGAGGGACCAATCTATCCTCGTGCCAGCATTGCAAGTTTTGTAAACACGTTTGTTACTTACTCCGTTTAAAATCGACATCGGTTTGTTCACCTTCGTTGATCGGTAGTTACTTACCTAGAAACAAAGAAACATACAGATTAAATTAACAAATTTTATCACTAATGTTAAATAGGATTACAGATGTGCAAGTTGAAAAAGTTATCAGATATTTTAAGAAAATTAAGGAAACATTCATTTTGGAAACGGAATATTTCGAACCCCATACAAAAAGATGAGAAGTTTCCGAAACTTTTTTAATTTAGGAATTTCACAATTTTGATAATTTTCCGACGGCCAATAGATGAGGACGACAGAGAGAAATATCATTGCCAGACTATTTAACTGAAAGTTTCTTCAGAATGAGCGATTGTACATTTGTTTTTGTATAGTATTAAAAATCGACACGGATAGAGGGCCAAAATTATGTATATTTATTTATTTATTTAACCTTTATTGCACAATACAAAAAAAGTACAAATGGCGGACTTAATGCCTTAAGGCATTCTCAACAACAGGCAGTCAACCATTGACTGACAATTGGTGCGGAAAAGAAAATCAGTACAGAGGGATAAAAGTCGCCTGCAGCCAAGTGGGTCACAAATATATGAACACACCTCTATTGTTAAGTACAAAAATATTTGAACTAAAAAATATCGGAACACGCACGCAAACACCTTGACAATAGACGCGTGTTGAGATATTTGTGATCACTTTCGCCGCTCCGATATATCTGATGGCGACTGTATAATTATTGGCTTAGGTACCTGTTCAATAGTCTTTTTATTTCACGACATAATTATTTCATCAAATTGAGTTAGTGGTTCATAATAACAGATAAATAACTTGTTTAACTACTGCATCATATTTGAATCAAGCAAGTAAAACAATACTAAACATTTCGCGATTAAACATTGCATCTCTACCAGTTCGTAATTAATTCAACTTTTTCTATTAAGTACCTTTTTAAATGAGTGGCGTTGAGTCCTGGACAATGGCACCTGTCCCTTTTGTCTCGGACCTTCGCAACTTTTCAATTGCACGCCATTTTGCGTAATAGACGGGCTCATAGAAAAAGTAAAAGATATAAGAGACGAGCGATTTTACGTGGTTTGTGTAAGTTCTAAGGCTTCAGTCTCCTGTTGCCCTTCATACTGATCTACATATAGAAATTTAAGTAGTAGGATGTAGGCATGGCCTGAATCTCTCCAAAGAGCAATTACACGCATTAAAATAAAAGTTAGAAATAGTCAACAAAAAAACAAGCAAAATAGAGCTGTTCACATCTTAGTACTTTTTAATAATTTATTAAAATAAAGGAGAAATGGAAAAATTCACCGCTCGCAGGAAGGAAGCTTGAAATCTGGAATGTTCAGATTTACAATAATATCATTACAGCATTTTACATGTCTCGTTGGGTAAATAAATAAAAATTTTATAGGGAATTTCTTACACAAATTGATTAAGCCTCACGGTAAGCCAAGAAGGCTTGTGTAAATATTATATTTATCTTATCGAGTAAGTGCATGGTTTATCGCAGATTAACAGCGCCATCTAGCGTCGAACTGCACACTAACTTATCTTTTAAAGTTGCTCAATCGCTTCTGCTTGTGCTTAAACCACAACCCAAAGCCCTTTACTCTCTCAACTGAAGTAAATTGTAACTAAATGACGATCTTTTCGACTCGATGAAGGCATTCAGAGGACGGGCCGTAATTTGCCGATTCTGTCGGAAAATGAGTCGTGCTTCGCAATGATTAGCTGGAGTTTAATGTTTAAATTGTCTAGTGTTGGAAAGTTCATGGAGTAAATGGAATCTTTGAACCTTTATCTACGAAGGGTTTTGCAAACTTAGGATTGTGTTTGAAAATTGAGATTGAGCGACAATTTTTAGATATTGGGACCGTGCGCGATGGCAGCGCCGCTTAGCGTTCGCTAGTTTCGCAACTGATAAATAATGAGCGCAACAAAATAAAGATTATTCCTTTAAAATATTTACTATAATGCAGTTACCAATGTGTAAAAACTTTGAGTTTTTAATATAAAACACATTTGGTTTTTGCTTTACTAAACATAGTAAGAATTATCTGTATATTTTATATTATTCTGTAAATTTTCTTCGTTGTTGTTTCGTTACAAATTCAATTAAAAATGCATGTTTCATTATGTTTTAATGACCCACTTCGTGATCCTTTTCCTGGGGATACGTATGATGCTTCAAGTATAAGAACCTTCCTCCTTCACAGGTTTTAATCAACACATTTTATGTTAAAAAAATAAGTTTTCTCGGCTATCATAACGTCTGTTGCGACAGACAACAGACAACTCTACGTGTCAAAAATATGATTTTCAAGGGCTTTCAATAACTGTCATTACTCATTATAAATAATATTACAATTACCTAATAAATGTAGGTACACTGTAGGCCATACTATTTTATACACATCCATGGAAAACTTTGTGTTGACATAGAATAGATAAAATGTTTAACCGTTACGTTGTTAAGCCTGGAATAAATACTATATGATATAAAAGTCTAATTTCTAGCTCGGTAATGAAAATATGTAAAATAAATATTACTGTTTCGTCCAGTATTATTGCATTTTACCACAAAACACCTGTCGGGACCCATTTTTATCGTAAATATGATCTTAAAGCAAAAGACGTGAACAAATAACGGAGAAGTATGGAAATTGAGAGGAACAAAGCTGTCATTTTTGGCCACCTCAAGCGCTGTGATCGTTCCGTCTTCCCCCACCACCCGCTTTCCACGCAGCGAATAGGCCTTATTTATTAACGTCTGTCAAATATAAAAATGTTCTTTGTACGAGTGCCTGGCACACACAACTGGGGGAAATGGTCAAAATGATGGATATGGCAAACTACACGTGTCAGAACCAAAGTATGGAAACAAGCTTATATTTATGCCAATAAAAAATTTGATTTTCATGCGATGGATTTGTATACTACTTGTTGCCAATACGATACAAGTGCGAAAATTAGGAAATTCGCAACGAGTGGTGATAAATTAAAACACGACGAAATGAGTGTTTTATTTAAATCGATACGAGTTGCGAATAACCTATTCGCACATGCATAGTACAACGTTTTACAGTACATATGGCGCTTTAAAATTTCGACATACTTACGTAATATGCTAATTACCGCACTAAGTAGCACCATGGGTATTATAAAATAGTAAAATAGATAAATATTATTTTAAAATTAAATAACTCACATTCTGGTTACGACCATTGCCAGTTCAACATTTTGTATGGCAACATATAATTTTTTCATAATTTCTATTTAATATCTTTATTACAATGTAGATGACTTTTGACAAACCTTTATGAAAAAAAAGGCAATATTTTATAATATGTAAGACTTTAATTAACTGTATAACGTGTGAAGTTGGCTAGACTTTGCTACCGTCAAAAATAACGGAACACGTAACAGCATAAACATACAATCAAAGTTGCGTCTCGTGACTAAGCTTAACCCTTCAGCACCGAGCACGGATTAATCCGTCAACGTTCTGAAAATCGTGCAGCGGATAAAGGGTTGATTTTGCTTTAACGTCACATAGCCGAAACGTGAGTAACAATTTTGCTACTCCTTTAAAGGAAACAATTTGTTTGCATATAGTCTCATTCGGGCGAATATTCGTTTACTTGTTTTTCCGGTGCGATAATAATCGTGGTAGGAAAATAACGCAGCCAAAAGCCGAGCAGCTAAAATATAGGTACATAGACTAGCTCTTTTAGTTATTTATAAAAAGAAGTATTACGACTAATGAAGCACGCAAATAAAACAACTTGGCTTTATTTCGTAACCAGAAAACCATCATAAGACTGAAACTTTTAACGGATAGATTATCGAATATCGCTCAACATTTTCGACATGATTCCTTTTTCAAAAGTTTATATAAAATAAATTATTTTTGAATCGCGCCCTGCAAATGAAAATTTCCCAATGGAAACATCGAACAAACATTTTTCGAAGTAGCGATTATATCAGGAAATTCACCCAGGTTTTTCATCAGATCCATTTTAAACTCAACAAATCGTCTGCCCAGTTTGTTTTTATCGAAAAACTTTCTCTCATTAAAACGCAACAATATTAAAGCATTTTTAAATTCAGACATTATCCCCCAATTAAGAAAGCAATTAGAACATTTATAAGCGAAACCGTCCGCTCAATTTTCCGACAACAAAATTAACCAAGTGGTTCCCCTCGGTTACCAGTCGGTTACGGCAAGTTGTAACTAGAAATCAGGCCTGAGGGTTGGAGGGTTCAGGAACTTTTGCCACTATATACACAACGGTTAGTAGATTTCCAGCGAGCGACTATTTGCAGTGGATACTGATGTGCTGTCGGGTCGGAAAGTTTTTATAATATTTTTTATACATTTAGAAATTTCCACGTAAAATTGTTTTTAAAACATGTTATATTTTTGTATTTATTTTATACTACCTCGGTTGCAAATAAGGATACGGCCCACCTGATGGTAAGAAATCTCCGTAGCCTATGTACGCCTGCAACTCCAGAGGAGTTACATGCGTGTTGCCAACCCTAACACCCCGCAACGGCAGGAACACAAAACTATGAGTGGGGTCTAGTGTTATTTGGCTGCGGTTTTCGGTGAGGTATTTCCCCAGTTGGGCTCTGCTCTAGATCTGGAATGACATCCGCTGTGCTGTGCCCTACCACACAAAGCGAGATGACATTCATAATGCCCATACCTCTCTTTCGGACGTAGTTTAAGGACGTACCCGGGACCAAGAACGGGACCAGAACTACCAGAAGCAATTGTCACATTTGTGTTTGTGTATCAAAGCCAAAGCAGAATATTAATTTTGAATATAGCAGGTACGTTTTTCAGTAAGATGATTATAGTTTTAATTTTCATGGCATTTTGTTAGACGTGTAAGGACGAGTATAAAACAAAAATATTCCTTTTATAAATAATGAATACATTATTAATTAATACTTTAGGTAATAAATAAACAGATAATATAGAATTGGGATTTGGGAATTTAAAAATGAATAATGCGTAATTTATATTAAATAATAATAAAATGTTTATTATATTAAATAAAAATTGGAATGAAAATGGATGCAATGTAAATAATTTATTCTTAAAGTACTTACATAATGTAAGTAGTTTTATTTTAAGATTAATATTTGCATGCTGCCCTGGGCCAAACATGCGATACTGATGGCTTATACTGATTATGTCAACTTAATGAACCATGTTTAAGCAAATAAATCATTATCTTATCTTACCTTATCTAGATGGAACAATCATAAAAAATCAACCTAGTCCCAACAGAAAAAAAATATTTCGTGACAATCACAGATCGACCTGGCCCCAAATTAATCGAAGCTTGTACTGTGGATACTAAGCGACGATATAAATACATGTATAGAAAACATTTATGACTCAGGAATGTGAACGGATACGTGTTCTTCACACAAATAAATAAATAATATATAATAAATAAATAAATAAAAGAAAGCTCATAAGACTAATTTCTATTTGCCACTGATTGAAAAAGTGGCAAATATAAATTAGTTTTAAAGGGCGTTGAGGGTAGCTATATATATATATATATATATATATATATGTGCTGCAGCGCAAAATGGTCTTAAGAGATCAACTTTAATACCTACATATTAAATTAACGACGATAGGCACTTACTATCGATAATTTTCATAAAACAAATTGTTAGAGTGCTTGCTAACTCTAACATTTACTTGATAGATATCTTGATAGTAATGTGAAACACGAAAGACGACTTGATTACTAATGATTGGTTGCTAATTATTATCTTCCCAGGATCAAAAAGTCACAAATCAAAGAAAAAGTTTATTTTGCTCCTAATATATATACGAGTACATACTGATGTGCTCAAAATCTAATCTACACAAAGTTCTGCCTCTACCGTAACTCAAATTAAACACCCAACATACACCATTAAGCGACCACATCTGTAAACGGTCTCCAAGGACCTCAGCTGTGTCACCCCTGACAGATATAACACATTGTGGGCCGCGGTAAATAAGTGGCACCCCTGGCTGAAGGAATACGCGCTATACGTCTTAGGGACGCTACTTATTTATATAAATAAGGGTTTAATTTAATTCGGGAGATATATTATGTACCAACATTATATAATTTTACGTTTAAAAGAGAGAGAGAGCTTAAAAGGTCTACATTTTAGGGCTGTGGGTGATGATCACAACCGTTGATAGAAAACGCCTACAGAAACTTAAATGATGTATGGAAATAGTAACGTGACTTTTCGTAGTTTCTGTCATCAGGCGTTTGTCGGTGTACGTAGTCAACTAGGCTAGGCTCCCTGAGACTTGCGCGTTGACAGCGAGGGGCTCGAACTGATCGGAACTCTCCGAAACATTTGTTAGGTTGCGTAATTTGAAACAAACCGTAATATTATATCTAGAGTTATTTTCTTTAAATGAAATAGAGGAAAAACATAGTTTTTCATTTGTTAATTATGTTGTAACCCAATTCCAGTATCTTCCATTAAACACGACAAAAACATATAAGACGAAGCACAATACAACGCGCAAAGCGGTAGGAATTTTACAGGGATCAGTGAAATATCAAAAATACTCAAATATTTCTGTGGATGTTTCGTGGTACCATTATTATAACCATTTCCTGTAAAAAACCATTATGTAGCCCGTTCATCCGGTTGCAATTATTTATCAATCTGTCACAGTTTTCGTATAAAAAGACAGAAGAGCGTAATTTTGCGAGTTGTGAGCTGCGTAATTTCAGTTGCAGAAATTCCAATATATGTTAGCAGACAACTCATTTTGCGTCGCCGTGTGAACCAAACAGCCCGCGTGGCTAACATGCAAAACGCTTACGCTCGGTAGCCATCCAAACGCAACTGTCACTGTCGCACTAATATGGACGAGTGATAGAGACACAAAGCGTTTCGTTGTCGTAGCGATAACGATTGTCACCTTGGCTAGGCCGGCAGGCGTTTTGTATGAAACCGAATGCAGCAGAAATTGAGAAACTAAATTTACGAGACTCGCAACTCAAAAACGTGTGGTATATCTATGGAAAGGTCTTAAAAAATGATATTGAGGTTTCTAATATCATTTTTGTCTAAATTTAATAGTTTGCGCCAGAGACACTTCCAAAGTGATAAAATGTGTTTCAAGAACGGTTTTCAACGTATCTTAGGATTGTAACTGGAAATTTGAAAAGCTGCGTCGTATGCAAATATGTACATAATGAGACTGCAGTGCAGTGTATTGATTGTGGTTCACGGAAACCATAATAATAGGGGATCGCACGCCACCGCCGCCACTCGACAATGCGACTCGATTGCAACCGGGTTACATGAAACCTCTTTGAAAACGAGCGTAAATCTACGGTTTCCAGCCAATGATATTTTATAAATAAAATATATTACACTTGAACATTATGGCAAGAAACCTTCATGAATATTGAAATGAAAGTGGTTTATTTTTGTCACTTTTTGCAAAGATCACGCTTGTCTCGGATGTCATCAAAATTACGGCCTTTTTGTTGGTGGTAAACTAACATGGCGGCCACATCTCGCGCTCGCCTGGGCGGGACTAACTTAATTGTTACAGTTGTCACAATTTACGATCTTCACTTTAAAGAGACCATATATGACGTGTCTATAGTTATTATACAGAGTGTTTATTTAGTCACCTGCAGAAATTAACGTGGTGAGTATATAGGCGAACAAAAATTGGTTGGTTCATACATTTTGGCTGTCTGACCTTGATATTTTCTACGAGAAAGTAAAAAAAAAAATCGCATTTCGGGATTGGTCCCATAGTAAAAGTTGCTCAATATGACATATATTCAGCCCGTAAATTACAGCAGGTGATTAAACACCCTGTATATCATAGATCAAAATGCGAATTGCTATCACACCGCGTAACTACGATATCAACAATTCGTCTCGAAGGCCTGTTGGATTACATGAAGGCAATTCAGCAGCAATTAAATATTTACTAATAAATAAATATGAATGTTCTAATTGATTTTAAAGACCTACTTATGTTACCATATTTAATGCAAATAAATTTATCATTATCATTATTATCATACGCATATAATCGACTTCAAAAAAAGAAAGAGGTTCTAAGCGAATAATAACGTTTCCTGTATTCTCTATAAGCGCAGCTGCATAAGCTCAATTATCTACTTCTTTTCAGAAAAATTACGACGTGTACCCCATCATAATATTCAAAGTTAGCATCGGTACAAGTTAATATTATTGCTAGTTATGAAATTAATCCGCTTTAAAAGTCTATGATACATTTATTGCCTTGCTATGGAGACTTCACATTAACAGGTCAAGTATTAAATTCTTTGTGACACCTTATATGAATTCCTACAGAAAGCAAGTAAAGCCAGTAATTTACAAGGCGCGAAACTTGAGACTGAAGATATGGCCTTTCAGCAGGTTTTTACCTTTCATCTCTACTACTCTTAAAAGTTCTGTTCTTTCAGTAAGTATATCGTCAGATCCCTCAGTTAGATCACTAGCTATTTTATATTAAAACTATACTGCTATGGTATGCAGGGTAACGTACAGGAAGGGTTCCGTACCAACAAGGGTTTGGCCTAGTAGGTAGTGACCCTGCCTACGAAGCTGATGGTCCCGGGTTCAAATCCTGGTAAGGGCATTTATTCGTGTGATGAGCATGGATATTTGTTCCTGAGTCATGGGTGTTTTCTATGTATTTAAGTATTTATATATTATATATATCGTTGTCTAAGTACCCTCAACACAAGCCTTATTGAGCTTACTGTGGGACTTAGTCAATTTGTGTAATAATGTCCTATAAAATTTATTTATTTATTTATCTATAAAAACGGTCACCCATCCAAGTACTGACCCCGCCCGACGTTGCTTAACTTCGGTAATTGAATGAGAACCTCAAGATTGGAAAGAAATATTTATTTTATTCTGATTTTAGTATTTGTTGTTATAGCGCGAACAGAAATACATAATATGTAGAAATTTCAACTGGCTAACTATCACTATGACAGACGGACGGACAGCGGAGTCTCAGTAAAAGGGTCCCATTTGACCCTTTGGGTACGGAACCCTAAAAAAAAAGAAGACAATTTTTCGTGATATTCTTTTTATTGAGCCAACTTTAACCTTTTAAGGTAAGGTTCGAGTCTAATTTTAGTTTTGGTCGGATTCTACTTTTGCAAGCATGTGGTCTAGTATCCTTGTGAATTTTCGTAGCATTCGCCCTTGATACCTGTAAAAATTCAACTAAAAACTACAATTTTGCGTTAACCTTCACAAGAGAAGTAAGCTTCACTTGTAAATAGACTTCCGATAGGTAATAATATATTTTTTTAGCAGAAAAGCTTAAAGGCTCCGTCGCATTGACGCGGAAGGGTTCTGGAGCGGTCGCGGACGGGGCGGTAGAAAAGCGGTGATGTCACATCAGCGCGGATGGCGGACTAAAAGCGTTTTGATCGGGGACCCGCATTGCAACCGCTCTGTAAGTTACCTACGGCTATTAACCTCAATATGTACTTCGTATTTCTGTAATATTTGTGTCTTAAATCACATAGACATGGATATTGACTTACACACTCAATCAGTTTCTCCGTAACATCCGTCAATGCAAACAATATTGTTATTTACTACGTACCGCACAACCGCTCCGCGTCGGTTCCGCATTCGGTCGGCGGATCGAGGGCGGATTGAGCGCGGTGCCGCGCTTCAGCAATGTGAATTAGCTCATAACGTTCCGTGCAAATCCGCGTCGGTTCCGCTACCGCGTCAATGTGGCGGAGGTTTTAAACAAGCGTTTCCTCCCGCGGCTCCAGCTGTGGAATGAGCTCCCTTCCGTGGTTTTTCCGAGGGTCTACAGTATGGGGTTCTTCAAAAAAGGAGTGTACTTACAGGTTTTTAAAGGGTCGGCAACGCGCATGTAACACCTCTGGAGTTGCAGTCGTCCATAGCCTGCTTACCATCAGGCGGGACGTATGCTTGTTTGCCACCGTCGTGGTATAAAAAAAAGCGTTATTATTATTGTTTCTCATTTTCTGTTAAATACCTATCTATAAATATTGCTATGTAAAGTTCGTCTCATATTTCAGACCCGTTTTTATTGGGACCGTGCGAAGTGCATGGTGTGGGTAAGTAAAGCGATCCCAGCGCATAAGGTGGTAAAAATTAGAACTAACTGCGGAATTGCGGATAGCGTCTTAACATTTCGTACAAGTTATATAGCTCGAAATGAAACTTTAATTTACGATTACTCCTGAAATAATCATTTAAATTGTATGGTGTAAGCGACCATTGTAATCTGTATGAAATGGTTAATATAACTAACGTATTTAATTTGATAATTATTAATACTGTGTCCGTGTAAGTAGCTTTGTAAATGCCACATACTATGTTATATTTTCTATTCTAGAAGTTAAGAATGGGTATAGTAAGTTATCCTTAAAAGATAGACATTCAACATTACGGACTTTTTTGTAGACCCATGAAAGAGGGACAACCCCACCATACATTGTGTTGTTATAGCTCAAGCGGATTAGGTAGCGTTTTCGATTAAAGCTCCTAGCCAGCGTAGTTTTTTCCGACAACATCGTTATATATCTAACAATTTACAGAAAACCTTAACAAGTTATATACCTAAACCTTCCTCAAGAATCACTCTATTGATAGATGAAAGTCGTATGAAAATCTGTTCAGTAGTTTTTAGTTTTGGAGTAGTTTTATAAGATGTAGTGTATTGACATTTTCCCCTAGACTTGCAGACGCTAGGTTGCGCGACAGTCGTGCACATAGAGAATACAGGTGACCTATCCATTTATAACGGTGACACTATGACCATCAAACAAAATAATAGGTTCCCGAGGTGATTCCCTCCTAAAATACCTACTTCCCCCACAAAATCATTACCATGTCGCCATCCTTCACGATCATTTCTCACGTAACCCCCGTCAACGTCAATCTTTGCTAATGGTCCGACTGTTCATTTCATTCTTCCGGTCACTCACTCACTCACTCATTCATTCATTCGGTCATTTAATTATTCACCGATAATGGACCGAACTGTACGCTTAATGAAAAAGCAATTAGTCTCTGACACCTCAATTGTGGGAATTAACATGTTTCAAAATTTACGGAATCAAAATGCATTTTAACTGGAATATTCAAATTGCATGCGTAGAAATTAAAACAAGTTTCAATGGACAACTTATAGACCGTGAGCCAGGAACCGATTTCCATGACCAATCGCCTCCCGGGCGAAAACTCGTATAGTGGGTTAACGGCTCATATGTATGATAAACCTTCGTGGACGTCAGCTGCCGCTCCGTTGGTGGGTTGAGGAATGTCAGCCACCGAACACATAACTTCAAAAAGATACACCGACTTCAAAAAAATTCCAAATAAATATTATCCCTTTTATATGCGCTAGCAACTGATATGTTTGAAGGCGCTATATGCATTCCTCATGGCTCCCACCGTTAAAACTAGGTTTTGACAATAATGGTATAATAATTTTCTAAATAGGTCCAGAAATGACAGAGTTCTAAGGTTACAAAAATACAAAAAAAAAATTGTGTCGAATTATAACCTTCTCCTTTATTCAAGTCTTGACGTTCTATGATTCTATCTAGCTACTCCACACTCTCTGAAATGAATTTGATATTTATATCCTAAAGAAGTTGACAGAATTTTTCAAGATTTTCTTTACAGTAGCGGATATCGTTCTGGAAAGGGACATTTAGTGAAAATATAACTGCTGATGAAGACCATAAATTGAGCCACAATCGAGTCAGTTTTTTGTTTTTTTGTAAAAGGTTATAAATAAATAAATACTTACACAAATCGACCAAGCCTCATAAATTAAGCAAAGCTTGTACAGTCAGCCAAGAAAGTGGTTTACCACTTATCGACTCTATTTGTCAAGTAATAGAGTCGAAAAGTCGTAAACCACTTTCATGGCTGACTGTACTAGAGGTACTAAGGGACAACAAACATACGTATATATATAAATACATACCTATGTACATAGAACACCCGTGACTCAGGAACCTGTTTTCATCACACTAATAAATGCCCTTACCGATTTCATGATCTATCATACCTATCTCCACTCTGACTGTAGCTCCCTACTGTACCTACACATATCCGTTCTTACGCTCCGTTGTCCCCGCCAGCTGCGTTCATTTTTCAGTTAACATTTTCAGGCGAAACCGTGTGCCTATCCTACCGTTTACTCGAAAATAAATAAACGACCGCTGAAGCGCAATCCGAACTCTAAATGTCTGACACTGACTGGTTAAATTAAATAGTAGATTGTTGAGTTGAGTTTTTGGAACTTATACCCACGTAATATCATTTGATATTACGTGGGTATATGAAGAAGAGATTCAAAGGTATACGTGAAATCCCCAACCTGCATTGGACCAGCGAGGGGGGAGGGGGGAGGGGGGGAGGGGTTTGTGATGTGAATTTGATTATATTTACATTCATATCCTATATCAAAAATAAAATCTCATTTTAATAGTAACAAAAATCCTTCCATTTAAACTACTATAAATTACAAAAAAAAAAAACTATATATACACATAGTTACTTACTTAAAATTATCTAACCTAAAACCTGTTCTGTGCCATGCCTGGTCCAAAAGTCCCCATCACACTCGCAGCGTTACCACGTTGTATCGCATAATTTCATTGACCGAGCGATGTCTAGAGAAACGGCCGGCGCACCTTTGCGCGCGAGGTACGTGATTGAAAGTCGGACGTCAGACCCACTCAGCCAACACCGCCTCTATGCAGAGATTAGCGAAAGATTACCCATCGATAAACGGGGAAATAAAACTTTGTCCAAGCCGAGCAGGCTTCCTTTTTAGGGTTCCATAGCCAAATGGCAAAAAACGGAATCCTTATGGATTCGTCATGTCTGTCTGTCCGTATGACACAGGCACTTTTTTCCGAAACTATAAGAACTGTTGAAACTTGGTACCTAAGTAGATGTATTCTGTGAACCGCATTAAGATTTTAACACAAAAATAGAAAAAAAAAACAATAAATTTTGGGGGTTCTTAGAACTGAAACTCATTTTTTTTTTCATCAAACCCATACGTACCACCACCGCAGAAAATAATCGAAGTATTTTTTGCATTGTTCCAAATAAAGTCGTTAAGAATTGTTATCCTTAGAAAATGGACTTTCTAAACGTATAGAGGTTTTACGATTTCCGAGAATATTTCAAAAACAATTATCCAACAGCGATTTAACTTTTACCGTTTCACGGTTAGTTTTAATTGTCCCGGCGAAGTTAGGAGACGTTTCAGTCGCGTCCTAGAGTTTGCAGCCGTAATCAATACTTTCATACTTCAACAGCCATGGCTACTGAGATTATTAAAATTGAATGCATTACGACCCGATTCGAAGAATGATTAAGACACTTTTAAGATCTTGAAAAGATCGATAACTAAACGACATGTCGAAATTGACGTTTATTTCGATTCCGCTGGGATCCCAATAAGATCTATCTACGATATAACTAACGTCAAAGTGACATTGGTTGCCCGAATCGAGCTGCTTCTGTCAATTTTACGAAATAAAAACGATATCTAAATGAGAACTTATCTAAACCAGAACTTATCGTTATCGTATTTCATTCTACAAATCGGGCCGTTAGAAGCTTGGTTATTTTATAATCTCAGATTTGTTTTTTTAAAGTACGCTCATAAAAAGATGTTTTAGAGTAACTTCAAATGCAGGGTAATTTTAAAAATCGCTAGTAAAATGAGATAGCATCGATAATCCGTTGGACCTTCAAGACGGTTCTATCGACTAGATATTTACTGCCGTGTTTCACGGTAAATCTTTCTATTTCTTAAATAAGCTGTCAATTGGATTGGCCCAAACCGACAACGATACACTAGGTATAAATAAATAATACACAACAAGGGGGGGGGGGGACAAATTCATGGCACTTACGCGTTTAGGTCGCGAGATTCACGCTCCACTTCTATGGTTTGTTGTCAAAAGAACAACAACTCATGGCGCAAAGTACTGGTTCCCTGTGCCCGTTGCATACGTAGTTAAGTAGATATTTGCAAAAAAAAACTTATTTCTGTAGTATTTTATTTCAATAAACAATCTAGTTTCAGTATTCATATCCAACGTACTCGGACCTATTCGTAACAACTACTCGACGTACGGCGCACTTCAAACTTTCTCAAGTTTACCAACTTAATGAAGTATATACACATCGTATCGTCACAGGTTAACACTAAACTTAAACAATAAGGGCCAGTGATTATGTGTTTACAGCCGCACTTACCTCGAGGGGGGGATTACGTCAAACTGGGGGCGTTCTGAAGGGTATTCGCTAAGCTTATATCTCGTACTATAGCTACGCTGAACCAGCACAAGCTGGGACCTTGTGTACGCATATTCACGTACCTACAATTAACGCAAATGTAAACGGATAGTTGCGGGCGCTTCTGTAAAATAAGTCAAATCATATTCTTTTTTCGAATTGTCAAAACGAATTGCCACTGAATTTTTAAGAAACACTAGCAAATGACGTCACGATCAACTTACTCTTTAGAATTCTATACGATTTATAAAATAGAATTTGTGTCTAAAAATAACGTTTGTCTACGTTTCTCTATTAATGTTCTGGTGCTTTATTTCATGCATATTTTTATTTTAAATACAAACAACATCGCTTTAGATACAGTCCAAAATAGTGACTATTGGAAAGACCTGAGAACTGGAGTAAGCATTTTATTATAAAATTTGTTAGGGTTTCGTAGTCACTTAGAACCAGTCCTAGAACCCTTACAGTTTCGCCATGTCCGTCTGTCCGTTTGCGGCTTTGCTCCGTGATCGTTAGTGCTAGAAAGCTGCAATATGACATGAATACATTAATTATGCATGGCGATAGAACGGTACGATAAAAAGTACAAAAAATGTTTTTTTTGGGTAACTACAAAACCATACACTGAGCATGGCCGATTTTTAAAATTGTCGCAAGGTCTACATCTCACAGACCCCACTAGTACTGGTAACAAGTTTTCAGACGAGTGAAGGTCTTTATGAATGAACGAGATGGCAGAACCTCACCTGCCATTAACAGGTGACTATAACCCTCCTCCCCCCACCTCCAAGTGTTAAGTACCTCCCAAGTATATTGATGCGGATTGTATAATGACATTGACAACTCACGTAATAGGCATCGTATCATTTTTAGGGTTCCGTAGCCAAATGGCAAAAAACAGAACCCTTATGGATTCGTCATGTCTTGTCTGTCTGTCCGTCCGTATGCCACAGCCACTTTTTTCCGAAACTATAAGAACTATACTGTTGAAACTTGATAAGTAGATGTATTCTGTGAACCGCATTAAGATTTTCACACAACAATAGAAAAAAACAATTCATTTTGGGGGTTCCCCATACTTAGAACTAAAACTCAATTTTTTTTTTCATCAAACCCATACGTGTGGTGTATCTATGGATAGGTCTTTAAAAATGATATGGAGGTTTCTAATATCATTTTTTTCTAAACTAAATAGTTTGCGCGAAATACACTTCCAAAGTGGTAAAATGTGTGCCCCCCCCCCTGTAACTTCTAAAATAAGAGAATGATAAAACTAAAAAAATATATGATGTACATTACCATGCCAACTTCCACCGAAAATTGGTTTGAACGAGATCTAGTAAGTAGGTTTTTTTAATACGTCATAAATGGTACGGAACCCTTCATGGGTGAGTCCGACTCGCACTTGGCCGCTTTTTTTCTTAATAAATCCTGGAATGGGAAGCTGTTTATCTTTTATCACAGATCTTTTAGCTTCAACTCACTCAAAATCATTGGCATTTACGATTCTAGCATTAAAAAAGTCCTAGACTTATTTGTCTTATTATGTCATATTTTAGTATTTTTATTTTATCTACATGGACACAGAAAATTAAAATGGAGACTATGTTTGCGTGGAGAAGCGATCCCCTTTCGTCTTAAGAGCAGAGTCTGTGCAGAGCTATATCAGTGACCTTGGCCCAGCTACAATTAAGAGCCGCCGTTACTTTTAAGGGCGCTCTGATAGTCGAGATGCGCTTCATCGAGCCCGCTTCAAGCTGGCCGTGTAACATTCCCTTTGGCACGAGCTTCGGTGACTCTTGTATTGTATAAAATAAAATAAACAAATAAATACATATTATAGGGACATTCTAACACAAATTGACTAAGTCCCACGGTAAGCTCAAGAAGGCTTGTGTTGTGGATATTCACAGGCGACAATATATATAATATACAAATACTTAAATACATACTCGTAGAAAACAATCATGACTCAGGAACAAATGTCTGTGCTCATCACACAAATAAATATCGGGATTCGAACCCAGGACCATCGGCTTCATAGGCAGGTTTACTACCCACTAGACCAGACCGGTCGTCAAATCTTAATGGTGGTCGTATTGAAAGAAAGAAAATAAATTTATTAAGGACGCTTACAATATTGCTTAAATCTATTGAATCTATTTATTAGTAAAAAGTATAAACGTCACTGAAAAGGTCTCCCCTCAGCTTGATGTCAAGTTACCTTTCAGGTATCTTGACGCTGGTCTTCTGTGGAGACCTGTACCCCTAGTGTAAATTTAGTCGATAGCGAAACGTGACGTACGCGTTTGCGTTAAGTCTCATTTTGTATGGGTTTTTAAACAGCGCGCCAAGCGGGACGTTTTGGAAAGTCAAAAATCTCATACAAAACGTCACGTTTCGCTGTCGAAAATATTTACACTAGGGTTACTGTCCAAGCGATCGCGTCTGTACGTAAACTTAACTAACATTAAACTAAGTCGAGATGAGAATAGGAATCACGTTTTTTTCAGTTCGCGCTATTTATATATTATGTATAACTTATTATCACAGATTATTTCGACATATGTGTAGGACTAATTAGAATTTACCCCGTGGTTCTATGGAATGAAAATAATAAAAACTTAATGAAGGTTAAAGTTGGAATTGGCACTTGGAACAGATTTCTGCAAATTTAAAATGTTCTTTTGTATTTTACTTTAAAAGACAAAATTGATTGCGAGTTATTGACCGTGTGTACATCATTTTAAACAGCTGGTCCGATAATTTACTGCTGAAAATACTGACTGAAGAATGCCCCAGACATTTACAGCACCATCTTGGAAGCAGCATCAGCAGATTTCTCGTATTACGGAGAAGGCATTTTCCATAACAGCCATAACTGAGATTGAAAAACTAAAATGTATAGCATAGGAATACAGTAAACCAGGGTCTATCCTCTTTATTCGGAGTGGGGTAGTTTTTAACCCCCGACGCAATAAGTGTTATAATTTTGACGCCAATCTGTCTGTGTGTCTGTCTGTGGCATCGTAGATCTCAAACAAATAGACCAATTACGATGCGGTTTTTTTCACGTGAAAGCGAGTTTCATTGTGGTGGTTCTAAGCTATGTTTGATAAAAATGGATTTAGCAGATTGAAGAGTATCAGCTCTTTTCAAAAATGCCTTATTTTTGAAATAAAATGGATTTAAAGTCGTATGATTAGCGTAAAGTGTTTTCAAAAATTTTAATTAAGCCTTGGTTTCCTCCGAGCTATGAAAGCAACTGGAACAGCACCCCTGCCCTTTAAGCTAATGAGATGGGCATAAGGTTTTATGAACCTGCAGAATTTCCCATTAAAACTCTTTTCTTATTTCATGTATTTTTTCTGGCACGGTTATTTTTACTAACAAAAAACGACCGAACTGAAATATTCATTAGTCCAAATTTTTTCCGTACAGACTTTGCTATGACATAGTGCGGAAGGATACCATAAACCAAACACACCGACACCGACACCGTGAAGCCAAACGAGCGTAATTTTTTGAGTTTAGAGTCGCGTAGCTTCATACAAAACGCTTGATTGGTTCACACGGCGGCGCAAAAAGAGTTGTCTGTCGACATACATTACAATTTCTGCAACTGAAATCACACAGATCATAACACACCAAATTATGATCATCTGACATATATTGGTGAGTGGTTTTGACACATTGTCCAAGTCTATGCAGTGTAGCTTAAGTGGCTGATAGACGGGCGAGTAAGTTCGCGAACTTATGGCTCGACGACTTTTTTCGCTTGTAAAGTACGCGTACTTAGGCTCACACACGAGCGAAAAAGGTCGTCGAGCTGTAAGTTCGCGAACTTACTCGCACGTCTATCCGGGACTTTAGATGGAGTCTATATCTATTAAAGTGTCGGCAGAAGAGTATAAGTGAATGATTACCGACGCAGCTACGGTGAGTATTAGTAAAAAGGGGTGAATGAACAAACGAGTGAATGTGATTTCATTACACGATATATGAGCTATAGTTTACTATATACCTAGGACTAGGTTAAAGTAAGAAATGTCTCGGCTTCGCCTTGATCGACAATTATATTCTTATTTACTGCCCGAGGTTTATCTTCGTTTAGCGCAGTGGGACGAAAGTTGACGCTTTGCGGCCGGAGAGCAGAAAAATAATTACATTGACACTTTAACATGCATGCATATATGTGACACGTCAACTCTGGAGCTCATACCAAGTAACCAACCTACCATAGGTTTCGCCATATAATGTAGTCGAAAAAGTATGAATGGTTTAAACTCAGAGAAGGGGTTTAATAAGTACTTAAAACCACCAAGCACACCAAATATTTCAAATGTATTTTTGTGCACGTATATTAGGTATCATAGTAATCTCGACTTCTATCTAATCTCATAACCACTCTCTAGAAACAAAACTGTTTATGTTTAGCTCAATGGATGACTGGTAGAGGACGTTAAGTCAAAAATATTCAAATAAATAAATAAATATTGTACTAGAAATCGTTAATTTACATTGGCAATGAAATTAATGAATTACTTATGTAAATAAGGAAACAATAAAACTCTGCATAAATAAAACAAAGAAAACAGCTGAAACGGCCCTCGATCGTAAATAACAATCATTGCCAACTCCACAAAAATATCTTGGATAAAAACAAAGAAACCCTTTGCATTAATTTCTAATATCCTGAGATTATTCGTTTAACGCTCGCCAGTTGAAAATGAACTTTGAATCTAAAACTGACGGATTAAATTCAATTGCAGGTTAATACAATACTTGCTATGAAAGGGTCGTATTTTTGTACGCTTTAAAAGTGATGAAGCCTTTTCTTAGGCCAATTCGCGTTTTAGTTATTAAATCTCACTCTGATATGATACTGATCTGTCAATGTCCAAAGTGACGTTTTGGATTCGAGTTTTAGTTATTACATCTCATTCCAATATGATACCGATCTGTCAGTGTCAAAAGTGAAGTATTTGGTTGAAGGTTGACATAATGTGCAATTCAACAGGTGCTCTAAAGGAGATTAGAACCATTTCTTATTGGAATGATGTCAGATCCATGTTAGATTAGTATCACATTATATTGTTGGAATTGGCCTGAATGTTATCGGGGCAAAGCCAAAAGGTGCTGTATTAGCCAGTTTTTTAGGAAAATTGGCTCTGAAATTGTTATTAAGGATCAGACTGTGTCGGAGGAGACTACATAGACAGACATCGCATTATGAAGCGTTTGCAAAGAAAGGTAATTGGGAAAGGGAACAATGGCATAGGCGCAATTTTACTTGTAAAATGATACGCTGTGGTATATGATTATGATAGTAAACTGATTTGGATGCAGATATTTTTGTTTGAAATTTAGCAGTGGTTAAGTTATTCCGTTTCGTTAGAGGTTTTAATTTATATGAATATATATTTTTACTACAACCCGCGAATTCGATTTTGTTGTTATATAACTACGAGAGTATATAAGCTCAACAGCTGTATAATCCCAATATTTACAAACGGGGCACAAACATGGACTTAAAAAAAGCTAGCTAAGAAATTAAAAATCAATCAGCGTAAAACGTAAAAACTTGCTTGAAAAAATCCCTAATAAAGAATTAAGGCGTAAAAGCCGAATGAGCGACATACTCCAAGCCGCCGAATGGGAGTGGGCAGGGCACGTAATAAGATACAATTACAACAGATGGACCCAAAAAAGCACGTCCTGGTACCCAAGAAACACTACCAGGGCGCAGAAACGACCGAGGACCGAGTGACTAGCTGGCTGACTTCGCGGGATTAACATGGAACAGACAGGCTACTGACAAACAGAATTGAAATAGAATGGGGGAGGCCTTTGCCCAACAATGGGATTCTTTGTATTACCTATGTATTACTAGGCTATGTAAAAAAACTGTTGTGCTCGCTTACTAAATAGTTAAGTTAGTCCGGAACCGCTTATGTGTGGTGACCGCGCGTTGTATGATGAGCTCCACCATAGGTACAGTTGAGGTGGTCTGTGCTAACGTAGTGGTACTATGCTAGTGGTTGGAGGGCCTCGAGATTGCTTCGTAATGTGGTTAGCTCGTCATAAGCTTCATGACGAGGTATCTAGTTTGATTACAATTTACAAGATGGCGGTTTAATTATATTTATGGGCTTTACATTTAAAGTTTTACAATGAATGATTTCGTATTTTATAAGGGTTGTATTATACATAATATATATGTGCACTATCGTTTCGTTATTACAATGTTGAATACAATATTTGAATTTAAATTCATTATTCCTGAATTGAATTAATTTGAAGTACTCGTAAACGATCCATCCTTATAAATTAGGAATGAAATTGAATTATGTTTTTGACAGAAAGAAAAAAATGTAGTAACAGTTTTGTGGGTTGGATTCTTTTCTCTAAATTACGTCCATAAGAATATTATTAAAACAGAATATATATTTGCGCCATTCTTGTCCGGTAAGTCCCCATACTTGTCTAACTTGCTATATTTTCTTTTCTTGTTCAGTCAAGTGTAAAATATGGGTGTACACATCTTACTCAAAAATATGTCCTATAGCATCTTATTTCAGTGTAATAAGAGCGTAGTACCATATTTATGAGACGATTCTTTCGATACATATTTTTGCACTTGACTGTTCATCCTAAATATTCGATCACATCAGCTGAACGAGAGAGCAAAAATACAACAACAATAACTGATAAACTCCCTTATGAACTCCAAAGTATCTGAAGCCCTCTCGACCGCACCACAAAAGTGCTCCAACAATCTTCCCGACGATTTATATATCAATTTGTCGCGCGACAAATTGGCGATACAATCAAGTTTCAGAAAGTGCGTTTGTAAGGTGACCAGATGTCCCACATTTTTAGGGACGTTTCGACTTTTAGGTACTGAATTCAGTCATGCACAGAAATTTGAGGAATCCAATTTAGGGTATTGTCCCGAATTTTAATAATTAACTAACTAACTAACTGCTTTGGCTCAGTGATCCAAAAAGAATCAAAGATACAAAAAAAATTAAGCTACCAATAAGTGAATTTGTCATTTTGTTATCTAACTAAAACTACATCTGTATTACCTATTTAACCTACAATAAAGAAATTAAAATGTCTTAGTGCAAGATAGATAAACGGTATTCATTTATTCCTAATTCTTTAACTTGGCAAATACATAATTATGAGCGGTTAAGTTATAATGCTAAAATAATAATTATATGATTACGAGCAAATACAAAATAATTATTATGCATGTCGAATTCTAACCCAGACTCCAAAATCATGAACTAAATGTGTTCGTGTAGTATATGTCCTAAGGGCTGAATGAACGCAACAAGCAATTGACAGCCCGCCTGTTTCCCGCCGGGCGTCCCTGCACTACTCTACATCCTACATGTCCCATAAAATAGGTAATCTGAACTGGTAACCCTAGTTAAAGACTATTAGTAGTCTTTATCACGTTGTTATAAGGTTGAAATTCCGTTAACGATGTCCACTTTTGTATTAGATTTCGCTTCAAATCCTGTAATCTTATTTCTGACCCCAGGGGTCGAAGTGGAAAAAACTTCGCTGCTTTAATGTTGTTTGTTATTAGTTTTTCGTTTTGGCGATACTTTTGTTTTACTAGCAGCCAGATAAGGGAGAAGTTATGCTTATTTCAGTTTAGCGAGGTTTGTTTTATAATTTATTATGCCATATTAGTTACCTTTTCGCCATTACACCAATTTTTGCGCTCGTTTTCGTACTTACCTGAAACAAGAAAGTAATGTAAAGTAAATAATTTATTTTGACAAGCATTATGTACTGTACGTCTACCGGCAGTTTTAACATTGGCATATTCGCTCACGTCTACGTAACTTACTTTCAATACATCTCGCTTGCACTAATATGCACTAATATGCTCGTACTGAGCGACGTGAGCGAACATGTCAGAACTGGCAGTAGCCTTACAGTTATGGTGAAATACAATAGTAAAGTAAGTAACCATAATTATGTCATATGAAAAAGAAACGAGTACAGTCAGCGTCAAATACTTTGTAGCAACCAAAGTAGCCAAATAGTTCGGTACACCATATATTTAGTATGGTGTACCGAACTATTTGGCCACTTTGACTGCTACAAAATATTTGACGCTGACTGTACGAACCTAGCCGTTGCCATGCAGTCCAAGCACATACATACGTACTCATTTTAAAACGATACAACATGAAATTGTACATGTTTACACTTGAAATGATTTAACCACAGGGTGAACTTAGCCATTGGACAAACCCTGAAATCCCACGTAGGGTTACTTCTCAGGAATGCTCTGACGTTAATATATTTTTTTTAAATTAGAACAAAAGATAAAAAATATTTTTTTCGAACAAATGTTATTTGCAATAATCGACAACAAAAAGAAATATACTGTGTTAATCTTTGGCAGTGTTTTTGACAATTTGTTCGAAATATTCGATAATGATGACATTTTTCAAGTCAGAAGCTTATTAGTGTTATAAATAAAAAAGATAATCAAAACAGTCGAAGAAGGTTCCATACTATTCTTTGAGGATATTACCTTAGGAACTACTCACACATACAAGCTGCTCCAAAGTAATAAATGGTAATTTGTTAATTTCTTCGAAACCGCTACACCGGTTGTTATGATACTTTGTACACTACACTGGTTCTAAATACCCTAATGCATATGTACATTTCGGCTTTGTCCAATGGGACACACTGTATATTTGGATAAGTTTCATCCGCTACCATTGATGCTGACTGTACTAGTTTTTGTTGCTAGAAATTGTAATATAAAGAAGTTAGAGCATGTGGAAGTTTTCCATACAAAATTTTATTCATTCTAGCTTCTTAGTACAATTTTTAGCAAGGACAGTCACCATCAGATATATTGGAGCAGTCGATGTACTCAAAATATCGGAGCACGCACTCTCACGCCTTGACAATAGAGGCGTGTTCAGATATTTGTGAGCACCTTGACCGCTCCTATATATCTGATGGCGACTGGAAAACTAAGTACCAATCATGTTTGTGCCATGTTTCATGTAGTTTTAGCATGTCGTTTTAAAATAAGAGCGTAAATTCGATTGGAACCGACATTTTGGTAGTGGGTTTGTGAAACTAAAATAAACTAATATTAATAATAACTAAAACTGAAATTGACACAACAAAATTAATTAACATGAGCATCCACCATGTACACTCATTGACAGTACCACAAGGTCTAACATTGAACACAAATGAAAATAAACCATAAACACAGTGTAATAAAGTCTTACTTCGTTTAATTAAAGTGTTGTTATAATAAATATATGGCAGACTCCACCTGAACAAATTGTTATTGTTTTCAGGCTATAGAAATGAAATAACTACGAAAAGTTTTAACTACATTTTGGGAGAAGTTTCCATTGGCTATTTTGTTGAAATTGTGGCTTGGAAAATGTCAGGACCAACATTTAATTTATAATGAGGGTCTATAAGGTCGCTCCACAACGTTTAAGTAAACCCTCGAGGGCAAAAGTAACGGGTCAATTTGTATGGAAAACTTGTTCTAATGCAGAAACCGCTGAAGCAATAGACTTTACCGCCACCACTGAAATTAAGTTGGTTAAGTCAGTAATTTCCAGATGGAAAGAGAGAGAGAGATATGGGCATTGTGAATGTCATCTCGCTTTGTGTGGCAGGGCACAGCACAGCGGATGTCATTCCAGATCTAGAGCAGAGCCCAACTGGGGAGGTACCTCCAGCTTACAGAAAACCGCAGCCAAATAACACTAGACCCTACTCATAGTGTTGTGTTCCTGCCGGTGAGTAAGATTGCCAGAGCTCAACGAGGGGGGAGGGGTGCTAGGGTCGGCGACGCGCATGTAACTCCCCCCCCCCATATATACTTGACACCCCCCCCCCCCCCTGCAAACAAACTTCTATGCAGGGAAGGGAACAAGACTAGAAATATACAACACTTGCATGACAAATGCTTTATTACCACAAAAAAACGTGTACAAAAAATAATTTAAATTAAGTATTCTAATAATATTTAGCATACCTTATAAGTTATAGTATATATTTCTAGTAATGTAGCATAGGGTTTTGGCGTCAGCATGATGCTGACGTCCGCCCACATGGGTGACACTTCAGCGCTGTTTTTCAGCCAGAACCAGACTCCCTTCGCACCTCCTCAATTAATCATATGTAAACCGCATTTTAAGGATTACTTATAATAAATTAAAAGAAAGAGCGGAAAATGTGCATTTTAAACCAAGTAATTTAGATAACTTATTATAAGATAATTAACAAATAAGTACAAACATATTCAAATATTGATCCAAATATTAATAAGGCTTCGTTTTTCTCAATCCAAAGTTATCGCAGTCGCCTCGCAGTAAAGACTGTGACGCTGACAGCTTACATTGTACAGTGGAAGACATTTTAGTGTTACACGTTTTAGTGAATTGACAAGATGCGTGTTTTTGTACTCCTCATGTGCGTCTGGGCATGCCAGGGAAGGGAGTTTGCGGATAAAATGGGTAAGTTTGGGTGTGGGGCAATACAAGCTTTTTCGGGATTACTGTGGGACTAAGCTGTGTCTGGTGAAATGTGTGTTCCACTTATACGTATGTTAACCATCTATTGTACTCACCATGCTAATTAAAACAATAACTATTACTTTGCTAATCCGCGAAAATATAACGTGCTAGTCAATCAGTGCTAACCCGTTATACTTACTTGCGTATTTTTACATGCAATTAATGTTCCCACCCTCCCATCGTACAAATAAATATGCAAATAAATATAACAACCCACCACCGAAAGTTTCAGTCGTCAGCCTTCGGACCGTCAACATCTTCTGAGGATGCCTCGTAGAGAGGTGAAACACGTGTCGAGTCTTGTAGTTTCGGTGGTGGGTTGTTATATTTATTTGCGTATTTATTTTTGCGTGGAGGGTGGGAACATTAATTGCCTGTAAAATGATTAATTATGATTGATGATTAAGGTCAATGTGGGGAAACTGGCATATAAAATTTATTGCAGAGAAGACTGTTATGGGGCATGAACTCTCGTATTTGTATAAGTCCGTCGCTCAGACACAGTCAGAAAGAAAGAGCTTCACTCCTGCTGTACCGACCTTCTGTAAAACGACCACAGAGCGTGTAGACGGTTTTTCGTTGTAGGCGGTCTTCCCTACAGGCTATTACGTAGTGTAAGATTATCCTATAATATTTTTCTAAGTCTGCTCTACTATGACAACGAGCATTGTCTTTGCCAAAACGAAGGACCATACGCTTATCACACTAGCAAGAGCGGGACATCACTACGTTCATAGCGCTGTCCCGCTCACACACCGTAGTGTCATTTTATGTGAAAACCGGTTAAGGCAGTTTTAACGTAAATGCGTTATCGGAGTGTTTGGCAAGGCCGGCGCATGTAATATTCATGGAGTCCCTCAGGGATCGATCATACACCCGTTCCTATATCGGTTTTAAAGTGGCTTCTTAAGGGTTTTTAAGAGGCCTTTGAGAAAGTAGCGCGTGTAGTTTTTAAGTAGCTTCAGCATAATTTTATGAAAAAGGTTCCTTACCCAATTCAGGAACGAATTATGCTTATAAAGCTTCGCTCGTTTATTCGTAATATTATTGTTTCCTTTGACCTTGACTTAATTTTACCTCTACATTCGTACTTGGAGTTGTTCGACATACACATATGACAATATACTTTTAGACAACGATACACAGGTTCATACTTTAGTTGTGCTCCCATCCTTTTTTTTAAACCTTTAGAAATTAGATTCTTTACCTATTAGATCTATAGTGTATATTAGCGTAATGCGAAATATATATTATAAATATAGGCATAGAACAAAGTGAATACTGATTACTGTATTATCCAAATTTTTGGGCCATCTCTCTTTATGCAGGTGTACCTAATAAAACACAAACAGTAAAAATATATATCTTAAAAAAACACAAATTCCAGGAGGGACGACCAAATTCGCAAACAATTAATATTTATGAGAAAAGCCTGCGATGAATAACAGATAATTAATGAAGCCATTAATGAGTTTCGTAACGACTTAGATAATTAGTGAGACGAGCCTGTATGGTGCGGCGGAATTTGTGTTACACGCGAATTATACTAGAGGCAGGCATAATCAAGTCATATGCAGAAACATTGTCTTTAATTAAGTCATATTTCTTATGATGTTGTACAAGATAACAAACATTAAAGGCTGCGTAGCCACTTTTGTGTTATGGGGGACGCTGTTAAAGTAATCAGTATTTAATAACGTTTATATTTATTCGCCTGACCTGCTAGCATGAGTTGTGTTCTCGCGCGCTACTCCATACATCTTTAAGTATGGACTCGCGCGCGAGAACGCAACTCACACTATCTGGTCTGTAGTAATAATGTTGGCACGTAAAGTGTGAAGTGGAAGGGCCAAAAAGAAAACGAAACAGGACTGGCGTGACACTGACATTCCAATTGAGCGAGAATATTGCTAAAGAACAAAAATTACACATATACCTAAATAGAGGTAAAACAACAAATGGTCTTATCACTGCAAATTGATAACTCCTTACTTCTAGACAATCTTTGTGTTTGGGTGTCGGAAGGCAAAGCAAAGAAGGCTTTGTGATGGAGCCAAATTCATAGATTAATTTTTCCTTAATGTGGTTCACAATATTTCAAATTGTTTTCCTCTTAATACTTCCGAAAATTTTCTTTCCACCATCGCTTCTTCCGATTCACAATATTTTTCATAATTGTCATTAATCCGAATACTTCCCAACGTTTGTTTCGCGCCTTCGCAGCTTCGCACTCCGCTTTCCAATTTTCGTTTGTTTTCCGTTTCGCAGAACGAACTTTACAATCAAATTACCGCGAGCATTGCCAGTGTGGCTGTTTTGTACAAACATCAACTTAACTGCTCTTTGGTAGTCCTTATTTCATTGCAATAGGGTTTAGAAAAGGACAATAAATTGTATCTGCGAGTACTAATTGTGCCGTCCCCATAAGTTTGCACCGCGACAAGTTGTGAAGCAGCCATTATGGCAACATTGTTTCTTGTCATAAACACGTACTGTGACGTTAAATTAAATTTACGGTTAAACTTTTTTCTGTCACTCGCGCGACATGATTCGGAGTAAGAACACCATTTTTAAGCACTAAAAGTCTAAAAGTGCCAAGGAGCGGTTCGCGTTGTCTGTCCGTTGCTTGTTATTAAGTCTTGTCATGATTTCCCTTCATTATTTTATCTCTTTACCGAGTCTACTATTATATCTAATCTAATTCAAACGCTATTCGTTTGGTACATTAGTACTATAAAATTACAGTACAATATATAAAACCCAACAAAATAGCATAACACATAACATTTGACTCCACTGGGCCCGGTAAACCATTGTCTCCAAAAAAGGATGTCGGAGAAAATGTCGAAAATCTGACCCTAAGCTGCAAAGCTGCTGTGCTGAGGAGCGAAGCGGAATAAATGCTAAAAGTGTGAGTAATAATTATGTTTTTTTTACAGACCGCTACCTCATCGCCTGCCACACCACCGACTTCACATGCTTCAAACGCCAATACACGGCGCTCAGAGACAACGTCATTTTAGGTAATGTTAAACTGGCCATTGATAACTTCGAGCCATTCTCCGTACAGTACGGTTCCGATTGCGTCAGGATGGAAGGGTGGACTGGAAGCGAACTTATTGGGATTGGGTAAGTAAGAGCTGTAATAAATATCTTTAATACTACCACTACTACCTCAGTGTGTAAATAAAAATCGGCCAAGAGCATTGTCGGGTCATGGTCAGTGTAGGGTTATTTTATTTATTTATTCTTTTATTACAAGCATAAGGGAGTATCTTCGCAGCGCTTGTACGTCTCTTTACTAAGAACAGAATACTTTTTGCAATAATTTAAAAACGAATGGACCGATCAGGTTCGCTACAGTTATAAGCATTATTTTATTAAGCTTTTGTATTACAATTTGGATGTCTGGATTCGTTTTGAAAGACCTATCAAACGATACTTATCCCATTGTGTCAAAGCGCGAAAACATTGTAAAAAAAAACATTTTGTATGGGAGATGGTACCCTAAAAATATTTACTTGTAGTTTTTATTTCACCGTTCTGTCGCCATGCATGATTGATGTATCTATGCCAAATTACAGCTTTCTAGTACTAACGATCATGGAGCAAAGCCGCGGACGGACAGACAGACGGACATGGCGAAACTATAAGGGTTCCTAATGGACTACAGAACCCTAAAAACTTGTAGATGATTTGGACTTCAGAAGTGAAAAATACCTTTTTATGTCAACTTGGTGCATCTTAGTTCCCTAAGACTATGTCGAAATAATTACAGAATGGACAGCAGCAGAAAGGAGCTAATCTTGGCTTTGGGACTGCCCGTGTATTTGAAACAAGTGAAGAACGTTACGAACTGCGCGAAGCCCGAGCAAGGTTAGTCCCTCGACCTCGGTCAGAGCACCAAAGACAGATGTATGTCTTCAAACTCTATATGCCTGATACTTATGAATGTCAGAAGCTACTTCTCGTGCGAAAACGTGAATATCTGCCTGAGGAAGTACAAGAAATTGACACGTAAAAAATACGTGTTATTAAATATTTCTTACATTTTGGGATTAGAGGATGATTCTAGCATTTTAGGGTAGATGTTTGAATGTAGGTTCACATTGTGCTTTTAATATTTGTCTTTTAGAATTTTCTATTACCTAACTAAGTATTTACTCAGAGTTGTGACTGGTATATTATGACTCAAACCAAACTTGATGTAGTTTTGAGTTAAAACAAAATTGTTGGCATTTGTATCCCAACTATATCCGAAAAACGCTTATTCTGTATAGATTATAGGTATGTCTACGTTAACACTTTCAGTTTCGAGCGCCCCGTTTCCACCACAAAATGAACACACATACGTGTTCTTGGCAGTGTGTGTGTTAAGTATGACCCACTTGGCAGCGACAATGAATATAATCATTCAGCACTTGGTATGAAAACTTAGGGTGATCTCTTACCTTATCTTACTGTGACACTTATAATAATTAATAGTTTACAGTCGCGGATATTTTTAAGCATCATTATCTTTAAGAACATCTTTACAATGATAATTATTATGAATGTTAAATCACATGACACCGTCCCATACAGCTTACATTACACAAACTCTAAGTAAAGTTGTCATTTAGCAACAAGTGACTCTTCCCAACCCCGGTCGCTCGTTACCCGTAAAAATGATGTTAAATGTTGCCATAACCTCGTTTTACAACGCCGAGCGAGAGTTGGACGTTTATTTATGAATGAAACTTGAAAAGTTTTGTTTTTTACGGAGCCTGGGTGATGTAGATTGTTTTATTCCACGTTTTGAGTTGTTTTATAGTGTCTAAGTTTAGTGGTTGAAATTGAGTTACAGTAATGTCGGTGAAGTGATCTAATTACTAGATATATCTAGTAGTAGAAGCAGTAATTTGAAATAATTATTTGTCGATGGAGACTTTTTGTTATTACGGTATAAGCACGATATAACCTATAGGAAGTTTAGAACGTTATAAAACATAATGTATAGTGAGCTGCGAAATTGCATTTCATTTAGGATTTATTGGACTTTTCATACCGTTAGTATTGACAACTTAATTAGATTAAACCTTAGATGGATCAACAATTAAAGTCTGTGACAGTACCTATTCTCTATTTCCAGAATTTACAAACATCGCAGAGTACGCATACAACGGAACTCTGATGGAGTTTATTGGCAATGGTGAGTAAAATGTTTTGTTTTCTTTTTATTTTGCATAAACCATTCAAATTAGACATTTCAGATCTACTTACTTATAGTAATTATCTACATAATACCACCACTACCTACTACCAACTAAAATACTACTACATAATACCTACTTGTCCTTTTTAGGTGCATAAAAATGTAAAAAATGAGCGCTGTCTCGCCAACAAACCGCATAAGCAGTTTGGCGAGTAACTTTAATATTGATAATGTATATGTCTGATTGATAATATATTGCCTTTGAAAAAAAATTGAAAGAAAAAAAATATATATATATATATATAATATTACCACAACACCCTCAAAATGAAAAAAGGGCATGAAATTCAAATGATGAAACCGGTTCTTTTCAAACTACAAGCTAAAATCATAACAATCTTCGTTCTGAATGCTATTCTGGCTTTTTTTTAATAAGACAATACATTAAATGTAAAGGTTTAGACACTTTAGAAAGTGAATGATTGAACCTGAACTAACAATAACTACACCTAGGACCTATACGGTTGAATGTCAGCGAACTTTCCACGCCTGAGTGAACCCCGGCCCATCGACGGCTTGTTCATTGCCATTCTGCATAATCTTTGAGGATGCCCTTTTAACATCGAGTATATGCGCCAAAATATTGAAAGACAGGAATATTTTTCTGTTCTCCGTCGAACAGAAAAACCTCGGCCAGTAAATACGAAAACCTCATATCACTTGCTGGTTGACCTCGACTTCGCCTCGGCCGACAATAACATGTATTGTGATCTGAGACTATCGCCAAGAGTATTTTGTTGATTTTTAACGGTTCAGAGACATGCAAAGGCTGACTGTAACCGGATATTTTTTTTTATGGTAGAGGAGGCAAACGAGCAGATGGATCACCGGATGGTAAGCGATTACCGCCGCCCATGGACACCTGCAACACCAGAGGGGTTGTAAGTGCGTTGCCGGCCTTTAAGATGGGAGTACGCTCTTTTTTTGAAGGTTTGAAGGTCGTATCGGTCCGAAAATACCGCAGGCGATAGTTCATTCCACAGTTTAGCTGTGCGAGGCAGAAAGTTCCTGGAAAAACGCACAGTTGAGGACTGCCAACCATCGAAGTGGTGAGGATGGAAATGTTGTCGCGTAGGGCGATGGCGAAAAGAAGCGACAGGGATTAATCCGAACAATTCCTCGGAGTACTCCCCGTTGTACATGCGATAGAAAATGCAGAGCGAGGCCACATCTCTACGCAGCGCCAAGGAGTCAAGCCGAGTCAAGGAGTCGATGTATTTGAGATGTGGTGTTTCAAAGCTGACATCTGATCAGAAAAGTTGTTTGCCCGCGATTTCTGATTTGGCCACATGGTAAAAGTAATTCACCTCTCAGATCATGGCTAAGCCTTTACTGCGTAAAAGTACAGTGCAAAGGCAGCCTAAACACAAAGAATATTCACTTATACTGTTTTCTTGCGGGTGTTTCAGCAACGGTATCGGTAACGTTCCCCTTCACTCTACTAAAGAAGAAAGGTGACGTGTACCTCAAGTTGGAGGAAGAGGAAGTTGACGCCCTCGTGGACATCCCTGTGTATGTCTCTGAGGGAGGGTTTGAAGGTAATAATGAAATAAAATATTTATAGGATTTTTGCTGATGAGTGTTATGCCCCTTCAGGGTCCGTGTGGAGCAGACTTATAATAAACCATATTAAAATGACTTTTTTTTTTTTTGATAGACACACTGAAAATAAAGTGAAAACAAGCAGTCAAGCGAATTAAAATGTCCTTTTCCCAACTTTTGTATTTCGGGTTGTAGTTTTTTAATTATTTGTAAGGGAACGGTTAAACTTCGCCAACGCCAGGGGAAAATGTCCTGCAAAGGATTTTCTACACTATTTAATTTTCTCGGAAGTACATTGTTTGGATTTACAATTTTCAATTACATTCTGGGGCTAGAAGAGGGTTCAAGCATTAACTTTTCATACATTTTCACACTTGGGAATATTGGTGTGCCTAAACAAATCAGATCCTCCCAAATGCGAAAACTCTTCAAAAGCCAACGACCATGGTCACTAAAGTTAGAAATGTTCTTCTTTAGGTGCTGAGGCCGCAGAATTGAACCAGGCCTCCGACTGGGCGTTTAACATCGTGCAGCATATCGAGGCCGCAAGGGACTTTGCTGTACCCTTCACCGGCAGGCTCCGCACCGCCTTGCAGAGGATACCTCTTAAAAAGTGGGCTTTTTATCAGTTTAGTTTTAAAACAATGCGAAGGTTCAGGGATTGCTCCGAGTTGTTCTAATTAAATTAATCCCTGCCGCTTCTTTCCGCCATCGCCCTATGCAACAACATTTTTATCTCCACCACTTAGATGCATGGTTGGCAGTAAAGTGTTTGTTATGTTATGTTAAAAAAAACATGAAAGTAATTAAATTTTGCAGCGTTGTTGTACAGTCAAGTGTAAAAATATGGGTGTACACATCTTACTCAAAAATATGTCCCATAGCATCGTCCCATAAATGTATTCCAGTGTAATAAGAGCGTAGTACCATATTTATGAGACGATTCTTTCGATACATATTTTTGCACTTGCCTGTAACACGGTCATTATATTTAACTCAACTAAACAATTGAAAACTATGACATATCAATGTCATTTCGAACATCGATCATCCGAGATAGTAGAAACTTACGTTTAGTAGCAAATGTATAAACTCGTACTAAACACTAATCAATATGTAAACAGGCCCTAAGTGTAGACGCTCGGAGGGGCCTTCTCAGATAAAAATAAATTATTGATTATCTCCGAGATGGAGTTAATAAGAATACCATAATATTTGAGAAAGTAACTTAATTTAAGGTCATGAATGGACTCTTGTAATTAAACAAAACAAAAACACAGTGTAGATTTAACTAGATAGAGCTTACTATGGGACTAAGTCGATTTGTGTAATAATGTCGTATAATATTTATATAAAAAAAGACTACTTAAGAAGCATCAGAAAGCATGCTCCATGCTCAAAGTACCTATCCGCAACGATGTCATAAAGGTTCCTGCTAAACCCTATATATCGTATCGTATATCTGAACCCTGCGACTTAAGATACTCTGACTAATGCCAGCTTATTGACCTCAAGGACCCGCAGATTGATGTACGACTTAAGTTGAGGTTTTGTGGCTTCGTTTGTACACAAGGATTAGGGGGTCCAGTAACTTGGCTAAGATACGCAGGCTTATTTTTCGACACCGGATATTTTTGTCTATATAAATAAGTAGTATTTCTTTATTTCTCATCACACCAGATGTAAATCTTTATTCTTCAAAATCGGATGAACCATTATGAGTTGTTTCTTTGATGTAGTTGATTAATAACGTGTGTTTGTTTGTTTGTTTAAACTTTATTGCACAAATTTACAAAAAGAGTACTAATGGCGGACTTAACGGCTTGAGGCATTCTCTACCAGTCAACCATTGGGCTAAACAGAAATAGTTAGTTTGGTGCAGGACTGTAAAGAGTTGGTATGGAAATAGACACAAGTCGAGACTACTATGATACTATACTTACACAAATATATATTTTAAATATACCCACATATATACATATTGAATATATATAAATAAACATCATTTGATGGCTGAGCGATCAGGCGATCCACACCAGATTGATAAGCGAGTTTTACTATCCGTTTTTTTTAGCGTAATTTCTACAAGGAATTTTACTGTTTTCGCCCATTGTACCTACGTTATGCGTCACCGATAATCAAATGCGATTTGCAATACATTGCGGCATTTGATCGATCGATTTAGCAATATTTACCCAGCAACTAATTATCTAATATCGCACGCATTCTGTTACAACGTTTGTAGAAGCCTTAACCATTAGGGCGGTTTCAGACTAGCGTACTTTACGCGCGTATACGGTCGTTTCGGCGGTACGAGCTTATACGCGCAACACATTTCCCTACATTTAGTGTTTACGAGCTTACGCGCGCTTTACTTTTCCCTTCATTTGGGCATAGAGAAATAAGTATGCATAGAGTGCTGACTCCATAGTTCCATATATCAGGATCAGGGGGCCTACCGTGATAACCGAAATTCCCAAATTGCGGGGATCTTTCTCTTTTACTCTCACTAAGACGTAATTAGAGTGACAGAGAAAAATGCCCGCAATTGACGAATCCGCTACTTGACGCTAGATGTCGACTACGAAAATAATAAGCGTTTTGGTAAGAAAACTGATGTATGGAGTGAGCACTCTATGGTTACTTATTTCTCTATGATAGGGTCTATACCTACTAGCTTACACGTACGCTAGTTTGAAACCGCCCTTACGGCAGAACCCCCTAAAGGCAGCGAGCAAACACTCAGGTCGGCGCACGTTTGCCTTCCTCTCACTCCCCGTACTTCGTTAGTTACTACCATCATGAACACACTAACCGTTCCATCGCTATCCTTATTGCTATGGCTTTAAGATCTATTAATGGTCAGTAATATCGTCAATGCATCAACCAAACATGAATCTTAATGCAATGACATAAAGTTTAGAAATGGTCTGTTTAAGTGTTGTTCACGTCAAAGCGGAGCACACAGCGTGCTTGTAGTGTTATTGTTTAACGTATGTACCTATTAAGTCACATTGTCCACTGTACAATCAGCGTCAATAGTAGCGCATCAAACTATCGGCTCGATTCGGAACTTAAAGTGGCTGATAGACGGGCGAGTAAGTTCGCGAACTTATGGCTCGACGACTTTTTTCGCTTGTAAAGTACGCGTACTTAGGCTCACACACGAGAGAAAAAGGTCGTCGAGCTGTAAGTTCGCGAACTTACTCGCACGTCTATCCGGGACTTTAGGAACGTCAAATATTAGGTCTAGATACGATACGGGTCGGATAGGTCAGTGTCAAAAGTAACGTTTCTTCAAACAAAAACGTCACTTTTGATACTTATCTTAAAGTTCGAATTGGGCCGTTTTTAGCAGTAAAAAAAAATATGTTCGCGATGTAATGTGGTGCGACCTATTTAAGGTTTTTTGATGGACAATTTTAATACACACAGATTGTTTTCCTTACTTCTACCGACATATCTCTATTTGGAAAAGTATTTAAAAGTGACAGATACTTTTAGTGCCTTGTCATACGCTACTATTGATGCTAACTGTACCTTTCCGCCAAGTAAGAAAACTTTTACAATAAATTTACCAATATCTGATGACAAAATACTGCCATAAATGTATAAACTCACATGAATGCAATTGCCATTTGTTGTTCAAAATCAAAACTAACAGACTTGTGATGTATAAGTTTTCTTACAGGTGGAAATAAGAGTGATAAAATGACTCACGCTAGAACGGCCCGGGTCCAGGCCATGGCATCCGACACTTCGTTTTATATGATGATCGGCGATCACATGTTGCTTTCCATAGAAAACAAAGTGGAAGACGCATCGGCCCCGATTTGGACCTGACTAGCTTGAGTCCTCCTTGAAACAAAAAATATGTACAGATATGTCCACTGCTTAAAAATCTCACTTTATTCTTTTTCAGACTGATGCTGCTGTACCCAGAAGAAGACTATTCAGATCTGCAGTTCGCTTTCATAGACCCAATAATTCTTCTTTAAAAAAAGTCTTAAGTAAAAAAAATGAAAAATAAATAATATAAAAAACTAAAAAATCAATTCAACAAAAGCTGAAGACAAACACCCTAACATCTTGAGAAAGATTTTTGAGAGCAAATTATTCCAATTATTCTGATGAAATTATGATTTTATTCGTACAAGTTATGATGGATGTGCTATATTTAAATAAAATGCTAATAAAGTTTTCAAGGATAAATTTTTTTCATACGACACGAGCGATACGATAACGAAGATGAAATTTATCACATTAGCCTCGTCATCATACCCCGGTAACAAAAACGACAATGACTAATATACTTATTGATAATTTAGGGTTTTTATGTATCATTGTGGTTATACCGAAACCTGACAAAAGAAACAAATTAGATCGGCAAATATCAGTTCAGAAGAAGACATTGAAATAACTTCAGGGTCCTCAGTACACGACGCGTAAGCGTAAGAGACGCGTAAGCATATCGTAATACGCGCGTAGAACGCGAGCGCTACGAGCATGAACAACTTCAAATAAGTCCGCTCTCGAAGCGTCGTCGTAGCATAGCGTATGAGATTTCTGTCGTCATTACCACAGGCGTAGCGTAATATAGGCGTAAAAAATAAAACTTCTGACATAATCAAAAAATGAAAAAATCTTTTTTATCTGACGAAAAAGTAAGATCGTTGGTATCGACGTATATCCATCGAAGACAACTGACGCCAGTGACGCCATGATTTCAACTAACGAGATTTCACTTATAAAATGATTACGCTTACGCGACGCTTGGTGCCGACAACTCTACGCGTCTCGTTTTCATAACGTTTTTACGATACGCTTACGCCCCATGTGCTGAGGGGCTTACGATAAAACTTCACGCTGTAGGTATTTGTACTTATTGGTGTTTGGCAAATGTGGGTAGAATCATACTCGCATACAATAAACCAGCAGTCTCAGCTCGACTCCCGTGTGTGATTCACGACTCCCAGGCTGCGTACTGACACATAAATAAAAATGCTGTTTTAGTTAGACACTTTAATTCAGTTAAATCTTTAAAAACCTCTGTAAGTATAAAAGTCTTCCTAAACCCCTCGTTACTGGATTTAATGGTTCGAAGGGGCGAAAATAATTAAAAATGTGTTCCAGCCTCCGCCATGAAATATGGAGGACGATAAATTAGCAGGCCAACACCCGCCGAGACGAGTTTCGATGGACAAACACATTTTCAATAACTGCCATGAGGCTACAAGTTCTGGAATGGCCAGGGCCAGGTGTAGGAAACTACAGCATGAGTAAAGTGAAGTTCAAAAGAAACGACAAATAATGAAAACAAACATGACAGATTCTGTTATCATTTGACGTATAGGTAACCTAAAAGTTTTGGGATGGTTGTTCTCATTGAAATATTAATAATTAACAAAAAAAATACAGCAAACTTAACAAATATTAAAAAATTATAAAGTGCGAAAGAAGTAAATTAAATTGGTTTGTTTACATTATTTTTATTTTCTATTGAAACCAACTTTGCTGTGGATGTGTGAAATCATAAATCACCTAATTTGTGAAAGTGATTGGAATCTGTGGTAAAAGATCGATTATTGTACCTTTTCTGAAGGCCTGCTCAACAATCACACTGTTGTGTAAGAAGATTAACAATAATCGAATTTAAACTGTCGTGAGTATGCTAACTTTAAACTAATTTTACAGTACATATGGTGCTACTTTCCCGCACGCGTGCGGGAATGAGCAATTTCCGTGCATATGTCGGAACTTTAAAGAGCCATATGTACTGTAAAACGTTGTACGATACACGTGCGAATAAGTAATTCGCAACTCGTGTCGATTTAAAACACCCCCTTCGGTCGTGTTTGAATTTATCACCACTCGTTGCGAATTTCCTATATTCTGTACTTGTATCGTAAATAACTAGTACGATTTAATTCACGTGTTATAAATTCTTAATTTTAACTGAGATAGCGGCTGGCTGTACTGCCGGTGTGGAAGCCTAATTCTTCTATTTGGATAAAGAAAATATGAACTAAAAATTATGAAAAGTCAAGAAAACGGTAGAAATAAACATTTTGCACAAAACGTCTATACAAACTTAAAGAATATTCGTTGTGCTTACCTTTTGACGAAAAACAAAAACAAAGAAAGATATTGCCTAAGCAAATCAAGTTAAAATAACTACTTCCGCAACTTTTGTTGGCTCATACGAACTTCACAAAATGCCATTTAGCTTTTGCAAGGCACCAACATATAGAGCTCAAACTTCATTCCGGAGTGCCTGACTGCCTGCATTGAAAAAATCTCAACAGGCTAACAAGGTTGGAAAACATGCCGAGCTTCGGGCACGTCAGAAAGCTTTTTGATCAGAAATTACTGGGATTTTCTAGTTGGTCAGGCTTTGAGTATAGCTGACCGGAGTCATATACTCGTATTTACGAATAACTCTTTTATAAACTACGAGTACTTTAAGGTGCTTGAAAGGTAAGTAAAGTACGTTCATTAATAGTTACTTTTAAGTTTGTTATAGGAAAGTATTAGTAAAGTAAATAATAAATACGTACAATAAGGATATTAAAATGTCCTAGTTTTTACTGAAACTAGACCCCAAAAGTAAACATGCACGATACACTTTTCAGTTATTTTCACCTGTCATTAATACTGCTGAATAAGACTTGATTCAATTTGATTCTGGAGAAATTCAATTGATAATATCTTCCAAATAAATAAATCTTTTTCATGATTCAAAGATTTTAAGTTCTACGAGCACTAGCATTTAAATTAAAACTACTAAATACCTATTTTTTATTTAACACATTTGTGTAGGTACCTAATTGGGAGGACTTCGCGAGAATGTCACTCACGTGATCCTTTTGACTTGTATGGCAAACTACCTCAGTCAAATCCGTAAAACTCGAGAATATACCGCCAATTTGTTAGCCAAGCCATGAAATATTACCAGACCCAAAATCGCTTTCTCAGTATAAAGAAGAATGGCGTTGCGTAAGCGACGTCCTCTTGGAATGCCCCTTTGTCGGCCGTACTTCAAACCAAGGTCAATATCGGAAATATGTGCCCATACACTCGTGTCTATATGCAATGCAGGGTTCGAATCTCGGTAAGGGCATATATTTGGGTGATGAGCACAGATATTTGTTCCTGAGTCATGGATGTTTTGTATGTATTTAAGTATTTGTATACTTATATTATATATTTATTTATTTATACAAGGAATTCCAACAGCTGTAAAAGATACATTAAACTTTTTGTATCGTAATACAGAGCCAATTACAGGAACTCGCAAATAGACTTGTCTTGTCTGAGTACCAACAACACAAGCCTTCAGCTTACCGTGGGTGACTGTGACCCATCTGTGTAAGAATGTCCCCATAATATTTATTTAGATAAAGATAAAGATAAAAAATATGTTTATTGCACAAGAAAGGACACAGAATTTACTTATTTACAAGGTGTAAAATAATAGGGCCCCGTTTAAGGGCATATTCGATATCGTGTTCTAATTAGGATTTTCGTTATACCTTGTTGTATTGGGTACACTTTATAGACCTTAACCACAATTTAGGGCTCAAGCTTGAGCACAAAGCTTTCATCTGATTCCCGGAATTTAATTAATGTCGACTGGCAACACCCGACCGCCGTAAAACCGCGCGCTTTTAATTTATGACGTCACGTACCCTCGAGTCCTTTATGGCGTTGACAGATCATGCCCAAGGGCTGGAAGTGTGAAGATAGGTTTAGCGGACTGGACGTATAAGAGATACTAAATGGATTTTTTTCGCACACAATCAATAGTTGTTCATGCCAAGTGTGTAAAAATCTGCAAAAGTATTGCTTATATTACTTATATGCCTCCTAGTGGTAGTCGGCAGTGATCATGGCTACAAAGTTGGAGGACCTGGGTTTGAATAGAAGACATCAAGAACATTTGTTGATGTTTTATATCTAAGTTTGTATTTACCCATTTAAGTAAGTATGTATGTACATCGTCGCCTAGAACCCTTTGGCAAAGCTTTGCTTAGTTTGGGGCTAGGTCGATCTGTGTAAAATTGTCCCCAAAATATGTATTTATTTATTATACTTACAGATAAACAATTTTTAAACTGCGCTCTCCTCTATAGCAACAACTGAGTTTTACGCGAAATAAAAAAACGTTTTTTCGAAATGTTTATAGTATTAAATTCCTAATTTCCGTAGAAATTACCTCTTTGGCATTGCTATTTCTTTGTGGAGTGCCGTCTAGTATCGTCAGTATTTCAGTTGAAATGTTCTATTCCCGAAACGGTAGTAAAATAAAGCTTTACAAAACCGTTTCATAAAGTTTTATATTTAAACGTTATGGGCAGACGTCAAATACTATTCGGCGCGTGGTCTATAAGGGCTCTTTATTTAATGCGTATAATTTGGCAGGCTCGCTTGTTCTATTCACAAGGGAAGCGATGTTTACTGGGGGGCTCGTCTAGTATCATTTGACCCATAGATAGTAATGGCGAATGGTGTAAACGTTTGTCAAACCTAACAAACCGTTGATAATCGTTTATCCCTACCCGTGTCATTTTGACATTTCTGTTAGAAGTGCCGCTTTAAGGACGACTCACGCTAGACCGGACCGTGCCGAGGCGTCCGACACGTCATTCTCTATGACGGCTGATAGGTGATCACGTGGTGCTTTCCATAGAAAACGAAGCTCCGACCCGACCCTGGCCCGGTCTAGCGTGAGTCATCCCTTATATATTTTAACCTATGAGCCAGCCGGTGTTGCTCGAAAATTTTAACAGAGATTTTTTACCTTTTATCTCAATTACTTAGCTAATGTTCAAATTTTGCTTGCCAGATCCTCCAGCAATATCACTATTTTAAACTAAGGTTATACATACTGCTATGCGAGTAGCGATATACAACTGAAAGATGTTTAACGTTTTTTTTTATCGAGCCAACTTTAACCTTCTACTTACTCCTTCCTCTTTCTACTTCAACTTTTAGGTTGTCTGGAAAAGATCGCTTACAGCGATAAGACCGCCTGTTGCTACCTTTATTTATACTATTGTAACTCTGGTTTGAATAGGTTTTGTATGTGGTGTAATAAAGAATATTTACTTACTTACTTACCTTTTAAAACCTCGCCCTTACAATTTTATAGTTTTTTTTTTACATGGCATTTCTCCTTGATTAAAACGTGTCAAGATATGTAAATAAACCAAAATATTGCGTTAAGTGTTAATTTAGCAATGGAAATAACAGGCCTCGATTACTCTTAGTTACTAATTCATACAACTGAACTGATCGCGGCGCGTTAGGATTTCGGCAGGCAATGTTGAAGATGTTTATTCTTTGTAATCCTGATTACAATTTTATTTAAAATACTTACTAGTTTGGTATAGACGAGTGTTAAGTTAGCAATGACAATAACAGGCCTTGGTAGCTCTAAATAATTCATAGCGTTTCTGGCGAGTCATTCAACAGATCGCGGCGCGTTAGGATTTCGGCAGGCAATCTTCTTGGACGTTATTGTGGGAGATATTTACGCGATTTTTTGTAAACCTGTTTGTAATATTAAAGTCTACTAACTGTCTCTTAGTTGTTCATTTGTACGATATTACCTTCCGCGTTGTGATATTATTATCAGATTTTTCAAACAGCTTGGGTACGGTGACAGACGTCATCCCCATACAATTTAGCAAGGAATCAGAGAAGACTGCAATGCACATTCTCTGTTCCTGTGGACCACTAATGTCAAAAAGAAGTACCCACTTAGGGCGGCACGTATTGCAACCCTATGAGGTACAGAACATTACGGCCCAAAGAATCTGGAATTTCCTGGATTCAACGGGCATCAGTAATGAACTTTAAAGGGCTGTCACAATAGATCACTACCTGGTCGACGTGGCACTCAAAAGCCCAAAACCCCAATAATAAATAAATACAATTTATAGCCTTAAAACGCAAAATCTCGCAAAATCGTATTGAGATGACATCTGTTACGGTACTTAAGCTGTTCTAAAATACATAGCAATAGTTAAATCATTGTTTAGACGGCAAAGTTGTCGCGAGTGCTGCCGATGACGTAAGATGTAATCTCAACACGCAGGAGATGCAAAGGAATCAATGAAACCATTTTATTTGTTATTAGTTTGACATGCCTGAGACGACGTGGCGCTGATAAACATTATTTTTTCACTATAAAAAATTACAAAAAAGAACCCTACATTTTCATTCCTTATTGTATCTGTAAAAATTCAAAGACGTCGCGCCTCACTCATGTGTACAAAGGATCCAAGGGGCTTCTAACTGAGACCTTAAACGGGACCTTACGTGAGAAGGGTCGACAGGCACAGGTGAATGGTAATTTTTGGACCTTACAGTGGTACTGATAGCTGGTTTGACGTATACATGACAGCAATATCGATATGAGATTGTTTTTCATAGAATCGTAAACACCTGTTTCTCACAGATCTGGACTGTACGTCACGTTTAGTAAAATTTTTGCTAGTCATGCTAGGCATTCATGACAGTCAAACTAAACGGCCATCCCAGTGAAAGCCTACGCGTGTGTGCAGACGATTTCCTCATACAGCAAGTGTCCTGCACTCGCTTGCTCGGGTTCCACCTCGACAGTGCGTTTGTTTACATGGGAGCAGCACATAGATGAGGTGTGCAGCCGATTGGGTAAGGCATGTTTCGCACTGCGCCGGCTGGCGCGTACAGCCGGCCGGGCCGCGGTGCGGGAATGCTACTTTGCAACGGTCCACTATTTACTTACTTACGGTACGGAGCTGTGGGCCCGGGCCGCTGATTGGTACCGTGTTTTCTCCCTGCAGAAGCTAGCACTCCGTGGTATGGCCAGCAAGCCCAACGACGCCTCTGCCCGCGAACTTTTTATAAATTTTAAAATCATGCCCGTAGTCCAGTATACAGGGTAGCCTGTATACTTATACAACAGGTTCACATACGTCAATCGAGATCTATTCAAATGCAGAGGTAGTAATTCTAAGTACCCCCTACGTAGCAATAAATACGCAGATAGATTAGTAGCAGAGCGCCACAGACTAGCGAAGTCGCCGAAATCGCTCTATTGTCTGACCACCAGTATTTAATCGCCTCCCGGAATGTGTCAGAAATGCAACTTCCACCGCCGATTTTAAATGTAGGTTAAACAAGTGGCTCCTTACTAAAACGTTTTATGATTACAATGAATTTTTTTACATGCCACTTACCTTATAGTTTAATTTTTAATAACTTTCTCTCTATTAAGTTGTAAATATTTGTATACTACGTACTATGAATAACTGGTGATACTCGTAAAACACTTTGTAAATGCAAGTTTGATTTTCGCTAAAAGTGGCTAAACGTCGGGCTTGCTACGAAGCTACGTAACTATGTAGCTACGTTGCTTCATAGCTAGAGGGATGCTCGAAGCGATAAGTTGCAACCACCGGATCCAGCATTGCAGGCTGCTAACTGCTTGAGGGGTGGGAAACTATCAAATGGATATCGATAGATGTGCCACTTTTAAATAAAAGTGTAGATATAGTTACTCGTAGCTGTCAATAAGACGTTACGCTTATTCAGGTTCAGTTAGAAATTAAGTTGATCAGAAACAGACTTTGTCCTGATAACCTCACAAATAATGTTTAATTAATAATGGTGGACCGTGTCTTACTTAAACTGTGTCTCAAATTGGCCTTGATAAAGGTTAATGTACAAGATAGAAAAACAATACAAAATAAACAATATCTTGAATAAGCAATGAAATATAGCTGAAAACTATTAAACTCAAAATGATAATTGGTGTTTGAATAACTTTACTCAGCTCCAGATCCAGATGGTTCCCAATTTTTCGATCTAAAAATACTCATTCAAGCCCTCGTTTCAATTTCGTTAAAAATGTTCTTAATAAAAAACCAGAAAGCCTTCTAATAAAGAAGTAAACATATTTTTTATGTTCCCACATTTTAAATCTACAAAAAAACGCGTACCAACAGAATAATAACAATACAGTATATCTCCGCCTATACAATCTCCGAAATACTTTATTACAGCGCTTTCGCTAAATTAAAACGAGCTTCCGCAAAATAAGGCGGTTTATAATTAGTTCCAGGAACAAGGAAAATTAGACGAAAACACGAGAAAGGGTACACGTAGATGTAGGGTAAATAGATGTACAAACATTTGTCACTTGGCAGCTTGTGGATGTTTTAATATAATTTAAAGCTTTAATTTACGTAGTACCTAAGAAGTTGAATGGTTTTTTATAAGGCGTATGTAATGCGTAAAAAGATTAACCACATTTATAATTAATGTTGATTACCGTAGTAGATAACTATCACACACTAGATGAGGGGTAAGGACTTAGATAATAATCAAATTTACAGTTGCAAAGTCAAAACAAAATTTCACCGTATGCAGGCAACCTCTCAGCACCTATCGATAAAATTTCAAACTTCATCAGAGAGGGATCTCTAGTTGATGACAATGTAGCACTAGCACTGGTAGTTTCGCAGCAAAATTGGCTGCGTCATGCATGAACAGGTAACGCCGCTCTACGAATACATTAGTTCAATATCAAGCAAATAAATTGTATGTATGTATGTATGTATATACTTTATTGTACATAGAAATAAAAACACGAAAAACACAGTTACAGAGTAAATTAAATACAACAAAGGCGAACTTATCCCTGTATGGGATCTCTTCCAGTCAACCTTTGAGGAAATGAGTCAAACAGAAATAACGGTGAATGAATAAATTGTATTGTATCATTCTGTTTTTTTATTTTGCAGAATTTCAGGACTATGAAGTGTCAATGAGACATGAATTAAATGAGTTAAATTTGGTACAGAAAAGGGTTAAAGGGTATATCGATAAAACGACCCTCCTATAATTTCGTCCCATCACTAGTCGATGACAGCGTAGCGCTGGTAAAGTTTCGCAACAAAATTGGCTGCGCTGCGTGCAGCCAGGCTGACGCCGCTCTGCGAATACATTAGTTTCATCGATAAAGAACTTTCGACGTCACTAATGGACATTATTCCGTTTTCTTGAATGAAGTTTAACGTTGGAGACATTTGTTACTCATTTTTGCTACAGATGAATAATAAATGCAGCGAAAATGCTTCGTAGCAGGGTATTAACGTTTACACTATTATTACGTGGCGATAAATATTTACACAAAGAATTTGGTCAATCTGCCATACAATTTTTTTATATTAAAATAATAAAAAATCGTAAGTTTCATGATCAACACACACCCAGGAGTTTACATATCTAAACACATCGCATATATTCTTACACACGTTCACTCTTATTACATTACACATGGTTTGTGAGTGAAAGAAGGCTAATAAAGAGAGTATATAAAGGAGAAGTAGAAGAGGGAGCTGCGAGGGAGAAGTAGAAAAGGGCGTAAACCTCGGCAGACTTTCTCTGATCAAATCGGGGATCTGAAGAAAGGCCAGGTCAAGAGCACCCTAAGCCGGCAAGCGTGTATGAGGAATGTTATGAAAGTGAAGGAAGCGAAAGAGGTTTATCGGGATCGTAGCAAGTGGGAAATCCGAGGACTCCGAGGTTTCTACCTACCCTTCCGGGAAATAGGCGTGATTATATGTATGTATATTCAGTTTCCTAATACTTTGATCAGCAGCTATACACATGTCTGTAATTCTATCGCGCCCAAAAAAAAACTTGTACAAAAGTCAAAACCCTTTTTTGCGATACTCGTCCCTAATAAAGTGCAGAGTTATGTCAAAATCGATTTCCTGTTAACATAACGAACAAACTGACAGCATTTCTGAATAAACCAGTTTGAAAAACTCGTAAAACAAAATGAAATCCAATTTTCCTTGAAATTGTGAAAATACTTAGAAGCCCGCTTAGCTAGAGTATTTTGTTTCGTGATCTGGAATTTGAAATGAATACTATATTAAACCACTGAGAATTTCGAAGTCTAACCAATATTGACTATAATATATATTATCAGTAATTGAGTACTTTCTCTGGCATTGGGAAACGGTTACATCTTCAAGTTTAATGTCAGGTTAAATTTAGAGACTTTACATCTCTGTTATATTGTAGTAATTATTTATTTTATCATAATGTGATGTTGACCCTGGTACTGGCCGTTGTATTTATGGATATCCTATGTCACTATAATATTATGCCACTGACAATGTTAAATTTACTTGCCAAAGAGCTCTTGGGGCCTATTTACAGAAAGTTTTAAATTTTGTAGTATCAAGTACTTTTGAATATAATTTTAGTAGGTCAAAAAACAATATAGAGCGGATTTTTAAATGGGGCACTAAGGGTAGCTACCCGATGCCGTCGTGATACGCGGAAATGGCCTTGAGAGAACTTGCCTAACTTTTTAATTATCGACGATTGACTTTTGCAGACCTTCGGCGACCTTCGGCAACCTTCGGCGGCGAAATCGTCCATTTTAGACAAAACACTTTTTGGTGCCAATCAATCCCATTTCTTAGATTTTACGAACCTAGGTAAAGACACTAGAAAAGCCATAACTGAATGATAATGTTAAAAAACAATCATTACGACACCACAATATGCCGAATTGCCGAATAATAGGCCCTTAAAATAAAGTTGAGAATGCCAATTATTATCATCGAAGTGGGGCCAATTATTAAAATTACAATAGCCACAGACTTCTTAAATACCTGCAGTTAGTGTGCAGTTTTTTTAATAGTAGTTTATTTATACTGGTGGATGTGAGCTGTAGACCTATATCCACCATTTTGAACCTTTTCTAAAAAACGAAACGACTGAAAAATTCTATCTAACTACCGAACCTGCTCACAAAATTTCACGAGAATCGGTTGAGAATTGCGACCTGTAGAAGAGAATATTTGTAGGTACATACAATTATAAAAGCGGCCAAGTGCGAGTCGGACTCGCCCATGAAGGGTTCCTTTATGACATATAAAAAAAAACTACTTACTAGATCTCGTTCAACATTTTACCACTTTGGACACACATTTTTTCACTTTGGAAGTGTCTCTCGCGCAAACTATTCACTTTAGAAAAAAATTAAATTAGAAACCTAAATATCATTTTCGAAGACCTATCCATAGATACCCCACACGTATGGGTTTGATGAAAAAAGATTTTTTGTGTTTCAGTTCTAAGTATGGGGAACCCCCAAAATTTATTGTTTTTTTTCTATTTTTGTATGAAAATCTTAATGCGGTTCATAGAATACATCCACTTACTAAGTTTGAACAATACAGCTCTTATAGTTTCGGAAAAAAGTGGCTTTGACAGAATCGGACAGACAGACGGACATGACGAATCTATAAGGGTTCCGTTTTTTGCCATTTGGCTACGGAACCCTAAAAAGCAGTTTCCCCCAGTCTCCGTTTTGAGACTTTCGCTAACGCTTCGGTCAACTAGAGTAAATAGAGTTAATAATTTCTAAAAATAGATTATTTAGACAGTCATGCTTTGCCGTGGGCGCCATCATCAGAGCTGCTGGCCGGCCAGCGCACAAACCAAATAGTCGGTGAACATCAACAACAAAGTGCGAGAGAAGGACCTAGTACACTCTGCGAGGAATATCGTTTTGTACAACGTTTCATATTTTCTGGATGGATGATGAAAATAATGCACAATTGTACATTGCATTCGGTTTTCCACTTTTCTAAAGATTTCTTCTAGGAAATAAATAAGCCGGCTTTTATGTTTTTTTACATCCCATTTTTACAATTAATTTCAATTTAATGTTAAGTAATATAGAAGAATAATAGTAAAAGTTCGAATATGTTTGATTTAAAGTTACGGTTTTCCCTTATTTATTTCTATTAAATATTTGGGTGCCGTAGGAGTATGGCTATTAATTAACACTCATCACTACACTTCCAAACACTTATATATTTTTTATTTTGTTTAAACTTAGCTATTACATGTTACTATGTAAACCGATCTGACAGAATAAGAGTGAGTCAAAAGAACGAACATGTTTACTCAAGCGTGGACATTTATATAAAGAATACTACAATTTCCTTATTAACTGCCATAATGGCACACTATACTTAGAATCTACAACTTCAATAGTCCGCAAACCCCTGACCGTGTTTACGACCCCGAACCGATTGGAAGGGACTGTGATATCAGGTACCCTTAATCGACGATTAGGGGTCAATTGGTCTGCTATTAACGTCGCCTTTGGCAGAGCTATTTTGCTAAGACGGTGGCAAACGAACATACGACCTGATGGTGAGAAGATCTTAGGCTTCATGTTCACATAAAATTGTGTCACTACGAGTAACCGGAGCGAATAGACGCTTGTTGAAAATCGGATTTCGCCACGGGGGCGAACCTGATCCTTTCGGGCATTCTCGGTTTCGTTCGGCTCAGCATTGCTAGGAACAATTATTAGGGATGACACAACTTGACGACCCTTTGCGTGCCCAATTACAGAAAAGATAATGACTTGAATTTTGACAACCCTAAATAGCTGAAAGGGATAGTGCCATACATTAGAAAGGGACTGCATGTATCTTCCCTGAGTCCCTGTCAACCTTTACCAGTACTAATACTTATTCTGTGATTTCGACCCATGCAAGATCGTGGCGCCGCCCTAGTGGGTGTGGGACAGTTGGCAGCTGCCAAATAGTATGAAGATGTCGTCCTCCGAAAGTTCATATTTTCACCACGTCGTGCGTTGGCGTCGCTTTTATTTCCGCCACAATCAATTTCGCACACCAATAAACTGGTTACGTGAAACGGTAACGCTTGTAAACTTCGGAATTCAGGGCCGGGTCGAAAGGGGTAGTTTCCAGGTTAAGCGTAGTGCTTAAACGAATTGATTGCAATTAGGTTCTTTTAGTATCGTTTAGAAGTCGATATCGCGGAATATTTTTGTACCTTAATTACTGCTTCTGTGTCGCTTCGTGGAGAGTCGGAGTTTTGAAAGTTATTCAATTTGAAGTTCATGTTGGTTACGAATGTTACGGGATATGCTTTCCTCGACTACACCGAAAAAGAAGAGTTTAGCAGTCTATACCGGTAATTTATTACCGGTAAATGGGGCCCTAAAGGGCAACTACCTGATCTTGTGCTGCTACGAAAAAAAGTCTTTTAAGCCCTTCCCTTACTTTTTAATTAACGATGGTTTTATAGATTTTGGGTAAATATTACTGTCAGCGACAAAGTCGTCAATTTTATCTTAATTTACGGCGATAGATTTTATATCTACCTAGACTCATAAGCTTCTTAAACACCAACTTATATTGGGCACTTGAGAAGCCACAAATATATTTTTTTCCGAAATTTCGTACAAAGGTCGACCGGATTCCGATAACTTATGTACTAAATTCTAACTATATATCAATAATTATTTTTAGCATTTTAATCCACGCTCGCAATTACCCAGTTCGCTGAAATCCTAATGAACAATGAAGGAGATTTGTTCCGCATTGACCATGTTATAAACAGTACCGTAATCCAGGATATTTTTTTAAACTCAAACCGAGCGATTTAAAGTCACAATGCTGATATTATCTGTTCATCATGAGCCTATTCTTTTTGGGACTGGCCTTCCTAGTTCATGTTTGCCATTATAGTTACGCTTTCCTGTGTCATTTTCGCGTTTAAAATCTATGTTCATCTTGATATTCAATACAATTCAATTTATTTCTGAATACAAATATACATTTTTAAATAGTACCTACACCTAGATGGGCGCTTGTCAGAATGTGTCTGTTTTAATCCAAGTTAAAAGCTAAGCACCCTTAGCTTAGCCAACATGCCAATCGTTAACGCTCCGTAGCGTAGTCATCTCTCTCTATCATTCTTCCATATTACTACCACAGTGACATTTAGTTCGTCACGGATCGTAAACGATGCGGAGCGTGTTAACTATGCACTCTGATATGCATACTGATTCAAATATCGGTTTGATGTTAAATGCACGTTCAAATTGGCCTGTTCGTCTGCCCAAAAATAGTATCCACTCTTATTCAAATTTTACAACGACTTGCCAGAAATCTGTAGTAGGTAGTAGGTTGTAATTACATACAGATTTTTCAAAGTTTACCATAATTATTCGGAACCGATACGGGAAAATGGGGTGGTAATGGCGTTAAGCTGTGCAATGTAGGTGGTTAAACAGAGCAGATTGTGATCATTTATAAGTGCTTATATAGCTATTCTGTATATTCTGCAAAGGATATACGGGACAAAAAAGGGATGGGAAAAAATACGGAATGCGATACTTAAATATGGTGACAGTCCCGTATATACGGGGCGTATGGCAACCCTACTCGAAGTTGACAAGCTTTTATGTGTTTCGGAAGTATACCTACTGCAGGTAGAAAGTTTACTACGTCAAGCTATTGGAATTCTTTCCCGTCTCCCAGTCGGCATCGAGCGTCCACTTAATTAATTAATCCCGGATTCACATTGCTGCCTCAAAGTGGCTGCTACTGACGCCATTTTCAAATAGGTCAATCTAGGTATAACAGGCCTAGCCAATTGACAATCGTTTATAGACAACGCTAATAAAAACCCAAATAATGTATTCTTGAAAGGATCATGTGACCTTTTGTTGGCATCTATCATATATTTTTACTTTGCGATTAGCGTTTGTCGATAAACGTTTTACATCATGGCTAAGGCTCCAGGGGGCCTAGCCAAGGTGATAATCGCTTGCACTACGACAACGAAACGCTTGGTGTCTCTATCACTCTTCCATATAAGTGCGACACTGATAGTTGCATTTCGTTCGCTACGAGCGTAATCGATTGGCATGTTGGCTACGCGGCCTGGCTGCAGATCCGTCAAACCTCTCATCTTAGAGACAAATTTAGACGAAGTTACACCTAAACAAAGATAAGGCCCATTAGGTGGGAAGTGGATACCGTGTCCTAAGGACGCTTGCAAATCCAGCTGTATCACAATCATGTTGGTATAAGTTTAATTTTTATAAGAGAAATTTAAGAAGTAATGCAGGTCCATTACAGGCAACCATCAGGCAACACAGTGTTTTCTCGGGAGCTCTGGTAACCTTAGGTATCCTCATACTCACAAAATAAGAAGTACAAGTACTCGTACCTTCTCAGATGCTGATCAAAATTCGAGCGCGACGAGATTTTATTCTGCCTATTTTACTAAATGTTTATATTTTCTACGTAATATATAAAAGAATTATATATGAAAGTTAGCGTGATGAAGTGTAAAGCCTTTTTAATTCTCTCCAAATTTAGTGCCTGTGCGTGCAAAACGGGCCGCCGGCGAGATGAAGCAAACAAATTGTATGAGATAAGAGGCGCGCGCTCACGGCGGGTAGAGGGTGGAGGGTTTAGGGTAGGGTCGCTAAAGTATTATTAAAGCAAATCATTTTAAACTTCGTTGTACGGAAATAATTAGTATCAAACTATATTCATGAACTAACAATTCTCGAAGTGGTTAATAAATTCAAGCCGTATTCTCCCTTAGGGGTTTAATAAATTCTTTTAAAAAATCTTCAAGAAGTATTTCCTAAGGAATATATTTGTATTGTTTCCAAGCAAAAAGTCCTACTTTGTCGCTTGCCATAAGGATACTTTGACAGATTATTCATATAAAGATACAGGCAAGTGTCGTCCTTATAGTAAGCGACAAAGTGGGACCTTTGACTAGACTTCAACACATTTTAGGGTTGTTTGAAAGTCAAAGATCCTGGTTCAGGAGATCAATAATTGAAGACTGTTATGATTTGGAACCGGTTTTAATACGACCTTGACGTCCATCTTAAGATTGAGGTTCACTTCATTTCCCATGCATCAATAAGCATGAGCGATCGATCTTAGGTCGAATTAAAATAAAATCATAAGGTAAAATTTTGTTCAATTTGAACTGGCCCCAGTTCTCTTCGTCCGATTAAAATGAAAAGCATAACTTCTTTAACCCAGCGAACGAAAAAAACATGGAAGACTAACGTCAAACAAAATATCAGCGTAAAAGTGGCCCCACTATTAAAACACGCAGTACTCATAACGGACCAATTGCAACTCGGGTCTTGTTTTCTTCGACGTAACTTCGTTTGACCATGATTAGTCAATTTAAACCACCCAAACTACGATTGGTGCATTATAAAATAAGGCGCTGTGATTGGCTGTAGCGTTGACACTTGAAAATACATGACAATGGAAACCAACTCGAAGTAGACGGTTTCATGCGATATAGAACGTTTTAAATGCAATATTTTTGTATGATAATTTATTATTTTATTTTAAAGTGTATTAATATACAGGCTTGTTATTTGTTCGTTTGTCGCACGTCGTCGCATTTAGGCCTCCGAACCAATTAATACATTGTATCGTTCATCTTATGGGCACCTGTGATATTTAGTTTATAAGTGGCACAAAAATATGTCTGATAGAAATTAATGTAAATTTGAATAGTCAAAATCGGAAAAAAACAGCTGGCATTTGGGATTTTTAAATTTTGCTCTGATCAAGATGAAAACCGATATCTGAGGATCTGAGAGGCCTTTTATTATGAATTTGAAATCAAAATAAAAAAAATTCCGCAGGTTTGAATTTCAGAATTTTTCATCCGATCAAGATGAAAATCGATATCTGAGGATCCGAGAGGACGTTTATAACCAATTTTAGATCAAACATGAAAAAAAAACTCCCGCCATCTTGGATTTCCATTTTAATCTTGATCAGAGCAAACATGCAGAAATCGTATTGAAAACGTCGTAGGAACAGTTTGTATGGGAAAATATCATTATTGTTTTTACTATTTTCCTCGCATTCTTTCCATATTTTTTCACCGTTCAAACCGTCCCTGGACCTAGAAATATTCCAATATCAAAATTAGCCAAATCGGTCCAGCCGTCCGCGAATTTAACGAAAAGTTATAAATAGCAGCGAGATACCAGGACTTAGTAAAAATGTACACATAAAAAGCGCCACCTACAACGACGATTCGTATTTACTATCACGAATTTAAATTATCAAAACTACAACCTGCACAAATTTAAAATGAAAGTTTCTTAATATCAACGATTGTTTAAAATGCATAACATCATCCCCATAGAAAATCTGTTTTGATCAAGAGAAATGAAAATAATATGATCCTAGCTAAACTATACGTGAATGGTAATCCCATATTTTTTCCAGTGTTTGTTGGAACGACTAGCACATCATTTATCCGCACAATAAGGCATATTTCTTTTATTAAAGATATAATTTTAATACTTCTTACTACGACTGTGACAATGGGCCGCCATTTGCGAACTAAATAGGTCATCGGCACAAAGTTGACGCCCCGCCCGCTTCGGCACAATATGTGTGGGGTCATTTTACAGAGCTAGTTCGTCATCTATGTTTATTATCAATCGCTGCTTTAACCTCAGTAACAATGTAATTTTGTTTTATTATCAAAGTTTCAAGCTTCGAAAAGAAAACATATGTACCGTACCAGCCGTACTACCCACAGAAACTATGTTGCTTTATAATCACTTAGACTCGTGTTTAGACACAAACTAGAAACTATGTCCTTTCAGCAATGGCACAACTCAACTAATAAAAAGGCGAACTGAACTAATCCAAACAAAAAATAAAACTAAAGACATGAAAGAGGAACTTAGTAGACTATATAAAGAAACCAATAAATCAATCAGAAAGGACTATAGTAACCACAGATACGAAATCATATCAAGAAATATCAAGAACTTCAGAAGTACCAAAAAAGCAGACAAAGAATTAAAAACACACAGAACATGGATACAAAAATTGGAACAAAATTCGAAGGAATCAAAGTCAAGGGAAGATATAATCAACCACGCAACTAACTTTTATAAGGAATTATACAAGAGCCAAACTGACACTGAAACAGTGGCACAAACATCTCGCATAAGTAATACTAACTGCATCAAACCAATTGAAGACTCCGAAGTTTATAAACATATAAGAAGGCTAAAAGCTGATAAGAGCCCTGGACCAGATAGATTGTGTAACGAAGTCCTAAAAATGGGAGCACCTATTTTAGTTCACAAGTTGTGCCAACTTTTCAATATGGTATTGGATACAGAAACCGTACCAAAACAATGGTGTACATCGGATATAATCTTGCTTTTCAAAAAAGGAAACCCTCTAGATATAGGGAACTATAGACCCATAAGCCTTTTAGCAAATATATACAAACTTTTCTCATCCATACTTTTAAATAGAATATCCCACAACATTGATAACCTGCAACCAAAAGAACAAGCGGGTTTTAGATCAGGCTATAGCACAATAGACCACATACAAACATTAGATCAAATTATTGAAAAACACCGAGAGTTTAATACACCCCTGTATCTGGCCTTTATAGACTACAGCAAAGCCTTTGATAGCATTAGTCACAGCTCAATATGGAACGCACTACAACATTCAAATATTAACCAAAAATATATCAACATTTTGAAATATATTTACACGCACAGTAAAAGTAGAGTTAGACTGGAAACACTAGGAGATGAAATAAATATAGAACGAGGAGTCAGACAGGGGGACCCTCTATCTCCGAAGCTTTTTATCGCAGTACTCGAAAATATCTTTCAGAAATTAGAATGGAAAAATAAGGGAGTGCGGATAAATGGACGGTTTCTGAACCATCTCAGGTTCGCTGACGACATAGTTATAATTGCTGAAACTGGTAAAGACCTTGAGGAAATGATGAGCTCACTCGACTACGAAAGCTCAAAAATTGGTTTAGAAATGAACATGAATAAAACTAAGATTATGACCAACCATCGCAAAAGACACATTGTGATAAAGGGAAACAACATAGAATATGTCAATGACTACATATATTTGGGAAAACAGCTGTCATTTAAAAAGTCTAGCAATGAAGAGGAAATAACAAGAAGAATAAACGCAACTTGGAGGAAATTTTGGACATTGAAAGAAATCCTAAAAGGAAACTACAGTTTGCACCTAAAAAAGACTGTATTTGACACATGTCTACTACCTTGCCTATTGTATGCCTGCCAAACTTGGACATTTACAGACGAAATAAAACAGAAAATCAAATGTAGCCAAACAGCAATGGAAAGAAGTATATTAAAAATTAGAAGAATTCAAAAAGTAAGGAGCGAAAGCATTAGACAAAAAACAAAAATCACCGATGCTCTCAGGCACGCGCTCTCACTTAAGTGGAGATGGGCTGGACATATCTCACGATTCAAGGACAGAAGATGGACCATAGAAACCACGCGTTGGAAGGGACCAACGGGAAAAGAAATGTTGGCCGACCAATAAGGCGGTGGGCTGATGATATCACACAAGTGACAGGAGCCGACTGGATTAAGCTGGGCAAGGACAGGGAGGCATGGAAGAGGATGGAGGAGGCCTTTACCCAGAAGGGGTCCATATTTCATTAGCATTAAGACTAACAAATTAATTTATGTACTTTTTTTTTTTTCTTTCTACTACAACCAACTAACAAAATTTAGATGTATATATGCGAAATATGGAATAAATGGCTTTATTATTATTATTATTACTACGACTGTGACAATGGGCCGCCATTTGCGAACTAAATAGGTCATCGGCACAAAGTTGACGCCCCGCCCGCTTCGGCACAATATGTGTGGGGTCATTTTACAGACCTAGTTCGTCATCTATGTTTATTATCAATCGCTGCTTTAACCTCAGTAACAATGTAATTTTGTTTTATTATCAAAGTTTCAAGCTTCGAAAAGAAAACATATGTACCGTACCAGCCGTACTACCCACAGAAACTATGTTGCTTTATAATCACTTAGACTCGTGTTTAGACACAAACTAGAAACTATGTCCTTTGACAAGCGTTGACCCAAATTGTGGAGATACCTGCCGCGCATTATACACGGCAAACAACAGTATGTTTCTGACCATACTATATATCATACTCACTAGATTCAGAAAATAAAACAACGAGCACTCTCATGGATTGACGTGTCATTTTTAACTTTTTAACCGACTTCAATTTCATAGAAGGTTCTGTATTCAGTTCTGGCTATTTTTTTTTATGTATGTACACCGATTACTCCGACACCCGTGGTCCGATTTGACTAATTCTTTTTTTATTTGAAAGGAAATATGTCCAAGTTGGTCCAAATTTAATTTGGTTCTGATCTGAAGATGGAATCCATGAGGAATTGAGGGAACTCCTCAATTTTTAAAGGCACATGTATGGTGATTTGACTGTATTCTTAAGCAACTCAAGCATTTCCTCTCGAAAACTACCAATTTGATGTAGTGCAACTGTAACCTTACCACGAGTTTGACTCTAGATATTAGCTGATGTGTTCGTAACTTACTTTTTATACACCTCGCTCGCACTAATAGGATGCCAGTGCGAGCGAGATGTATAGAAAGTAAGTTACGCTAGCGAATATGTCAGTGTCAAACTCGTGGTACGGCTACTTACTGATTATGAAGACCACGGGCGATATGTAGAACTTAATTAATACTTAGTAAGGTTTACATTAGCTCCATTGCACCAGGGATCATGGTGTTTGAGTGATGTTTGTGTTTATTACATAAGGCGTTCAAAGGGTTTAATGAAAGCTTGTAAAAACATAGACAAGGCCCTAGGCACTAAGCCCATAACCAAGTACGAGTATTATTTATTAGGTAGGTAGACTGCGCGCAACAGCGGTGGTTGCTCGAACAAGAACGAATTAATCGACATTCATGCCAATATCATTTCTTCCTATTCGCAATTCTACACAGTCTAAATTCCTCACAGTAAGTATTTAACCACATTCGCTATTGTGCACAGTCATTATTTGTGTACAGTAGCGATTCAGCCTTTTCGCAATTCTGCACAATCTGAATTCTACACAACGGCATTTCACCACAGTCGCTACTGTGCACAGTCATTATTTGTGCACATTAGCGATTCAGCCTTTTCGCAATTCTGCACAATCTGAATTCTACACAACGGCATTTCACCACAGTCGCTACTGTGCACAGTCATTATTTGTGCACATTAGTGATTCTCCCTGTTCGCAATCTCGCACAATCTTAATTCTACGCAATATCATGTGATAATAATATCATTATTTATTTATTAGGATAATGAAAAGACGACTAAAAGCTAAAAAATATAGTATAAATTCTATTAATAGAACATTATTACAGAGGCCGGGATGAAAGGGGTTGCCGGCCGAATGCATATAGTTATGAGGCAGGCAACCTTTTTTCACGCCTAGGTATGTATAGTGCTTCTCTCAAACTAGCAATGAAATTAAAAACAACTATTAAATAAGAAATATTGTTTTCAATTATTTTTTTCATTTCTGAATGTCATGATGCTGTGTTCCTATATCTGTGAAATGAAAATTAAAAAATAGTACTTAGTCGGCCTAGGCCTTTAATTTAATTGCCGGCTTCTTGGATGTGCTCCGCCCGAAACGAAATGTTTGAAGCCTAAAATACCGAACAGAATGACAATATTTCATTGCATGCTTGAGAAAATGATATTGCGTAGAATTAAGATTGTGCGAGATTGCGAACAGGGAGAATCGCTAATGTGCACAAATAATGACTGTGCACAGTAGCGACTGTGGTGAAATGCCGTTGTGTAGAATTCAGATTGTGCAGAATTGCGAAAAGGCTGAATCGCTAATGTGCACAAATAATGACTGTGCACAGTAGCGACTGTGGTGAAATGCCGTTGTGTAGAATTCAGATTGTGCAGAATTGCGAAAAGGCTGAATCGCTACTGTACACAAATAATGACTGTGCACAATAGCGAATGTGGTTAAATACTTACTGTGAGGAATTTAGACTGTGTAGAATTGCGAATAGGAAGAAATGATATTGGCATGAATGTCGATTAATTCGCAAGAACGATAAAGCGGCAGATGACACAATTTCGATTTTCGAAGTTCGCGGTAGAGAATAACAGCGTGTGGACACAGGAGCAAGTTCGCCAAATTGCGTTGGACCGGTCGCTAATAAATTGTAGACAAACAACAACATTCGTAACTGGCCAACGTTAAACCTTAAGACGTTGTAATAAGGTTCAGGATTGTCAGGTAACGGTGTGGCCGGTACAGTATCCTTTGTAAATATTGTTTGAATAGTTTGCGTAGTTACGTTTAATTCGAGCTATTCCCTCTGGGTTCACCGTTTGTACAGTTAGCAAAAGTTGGTAAGTTAGCAAAAATGCGGGCGAGGTAATAATGATCAGAGTACATTTACGTTTTTCGGTGTGGAAGCGCCTTAGGGCCTGTTTACACATTGTGGATTATGTTTACTGAGAGTTCATACACACATTACGAGTACTACTTGCGTTTAGTAGCAAATGTATGAGCTCCCACTAAATACAATTTTTTTAACCAACTACAAAATAGAGGTGGCTTTCAATTTGACAATTTTTCGCTTTTTTAATGAAGGTATGTTTCTAGTTTTCTAGAAAACAGCTACATCAGGCTAGGCTAGATCATATAGTTAGCCCCATTGTCATCAGGTCAGGATTTGATGATAGCATCCTGGAGAAATCGAAGAATCTCTGCAATATTTATAAGCACACCTCTAGTGATTTTGACATTTGTTAAACTCTCGACAAGCATAATTTGGTTAAATGAACCTGCTAATGAAGACCACCAAATGATGGCATGATTATTTTATCAAGTTATGAGTGTTTAGATTATGTTTTATACAAAGTTTCTATTACTTACCTACGTAAGTACTTCTAATGCTAAGAAACATGCCAGAGACAATATCTAACCCTTATAAGAAGACATTTAATAATGGCCGCCGTTTGTCAGCGCGAGTTATCTGAGACACGAGACTGACAAAGCGGGGTTTGCATACTTCATGTTGCATAGTACAGTAGAAAATTACATGTAGTGGAGGAGTAAGGTATAAAGGTATTATACAGAGTAAGGGCGAATGGACCGACACACATTAGAGCCAAATATACTTCCTGCCTTATCTTTTAGCCAGCATACTCAGCCTGCAGCATGCGGTGATCCTGATAAGGACACCTTACCATCCGGACGTCACCTTCATCTGCAGCCCGGGGCTCCAAGGAAAACCTTATTTGTGGCCTTAGGTTGAGCATGGCTGTAAAAAAGTAAGTTTAGATCAAATCTCCAAGCAAGCTCATTTAAATTAATCGAAAGCCAACGCCCACGGTGCTCGCTAAATATTAAGACGACTTGCTTTACGTAAGATGTTATTTACAAAATACAATGGACGAAATTGATCCATTTGGTTTCAAGAAATTACTAAAGATAAAGGAGAATTCCATGGAAGTGACCCACTTTGCTATAAACAATGGCACTTGACCGAACACATCTGCCTTGAAATAAATATACTTATAAATATTTTATTATTTTTCTTTCTTTCTTATTGATACTTAATTTCGAATAGATTTCATACAAAAATGAATACAAAGCCCGTAATGATTCTCTACGAATTTAGAGCATCTTAAATAAATATAAAATTTCCTTATGTTTAAAGTTTATTCGTAATTCTCACCAGAATTAATTCTCCAGCCAATCCCGATCCTCTGTTATTGCAAACAAGAATGAAACAAAACTACTAATTTTCACGTTAAAGTTAACCTAACGCAAACCGATACCCAGAGCAAGTCATCAAAGCTTTCATAGACAAGGAGCTAGCTGTGAAATTCTGACGTGCAAATGCCACAAGTATAATCAAACTTATAGAAACCAACCTGTTAGTAAAAAAAGATACGAAATTCAATTATTGTATGAGAAATCGAAACTCTGCAGATAGATTTTTCAAATTTACCGACTTTTACTGATGGCAAAATCGGTTCGCCAGGCTAAAATTAATATATTTTTATTATTATTTACTCATAACACTTTATCGGTTTCATCCTAAAGAAGCTCGGGGTTCTCTTTCCCATTAGCGCAGCCACAGGCTTAACACTTTCAGTGCCAACTTGCCAAGCCCCATTTCCAATAAAAATAAACCTAGCGTATTCTTGGCAGTGAATGTGTTAATAAAAGCAACTAGTATCTAACCTCCAAGCCAAAGTAAAATTTGAGTTTCTGACCTTAGTCTTGTTTCCACACGATATTCTCGTTCATCAAACAGCAACTGGAAAATATCTAGCTCATTTTGTGTAAAATGGTCTCTATAATATTTATTTATGTATGAATCGAAATCGCATGCGATTTCCCGCGCCATTAAAATGAGCTTTAAGGCTGCGTAGCGAGAGATCTCTGGTTAAATAAGGCCGACAAGGGCTGCGCTGAACGAGAACAGGTATATGAAGTGATTCTATTGGTTCTTAACAAAGACATCCCTAGCTATGCATCCTCAGACATCTTTGGTAGAAACGTAGTCTTACTGCTATACCACTAACTCGCTAAAACTGCATCGTCTCTCGGTCTACAAATAGCCGGACGTAAAAGTTATCGTTTGCGTAGCCGGCAAGCGTGAAATTAATTTTCGGGCACAATGGGGGTACACCGATCCCGTTCGTGTGTTTGGTGGCTCCATCAAATGCAGCGTTGTTAGTAAAGTCAACAAAGCTGGAAAACTAGCTTTTCATTTTTGCAATAATTACAAGAAATAGATTTATGACAGTTATACAACGTTCGATTAAATTATCTAAATAAATAAAATAAATAAATAGATCACGCGACCGCGATAGGCCTAAAAAGCGGTTGTACGTCGTCATCATCATGTCCTGGCTGGTTTCGACCACGGCAACTGTTGTAGTACTCATTAATAAGAGCAACGTTCGTCATAGCGGATATGGAAGAGAATAATCTCATACCTCAGGATTCCGAAGACCGAGCAAAGAGGAGAAAATTGAGTAGGAAAGCGGACCCTGGCGCTAGGCCGGGAAAACGCTAGGTTGAAGAAGAAGAAATAAAATATACAAATAAATTATGGAACAATCTAACACAAATCGACTTAGCCTCACAGTCAGCTCAATAATATTTGTGTTGTGTGTGGGTTATGGTTAATATAGATACATACTCGTACTTAAATACATAGAAAACAACTCGGGAACAAGTATTTGTGTTGAACATACAAATAAATGCCCTTATATACCAGGTTTTGAACCCAGGACCTTCTGCTTCAAAGGCAGATTCATTACCGGCGAGGTTAGGAGACCACTATCTTAAAAAACTTCGGCACGGTTCGTTCAACAGCCGAAGCGTATACGTATACGGAGCAAGACCAAAATGTTATGTGGGCAAGGTACATTTAGCCAGGCTCTTTGGTGGAGCAAGAAATAACGAACATTTGAACGTTGTGTCAGAGTTATACTTATTTGAGGCGCAAGGCCCCTTGGACCGCGAGGCCTAACGCCGCCTCTGCATATACTAAAGAAAGTTCCTCTTAAATCGGACAGAAGTGCAAACTATAGGTGCAATAAGTATAACATCCATAAAAGATGACCACGTCCCGTATCCTACCGTAACCACATTGTCTCCAACGTTTCGCAAAGCCTAAGCGAATCGAGTCACGTGCTAGACTCGATAAAGTAACAATAACAAGACCTAACAAGAGTAACAAGTAAGGACGGACTTACTCGATTAGGTTCGGCGTGGACATTATTCCAATAACTTACCGAGCCTTGCGTCGAATATTCATGGTTTACATTCGATTTTTTGCCAATGTACCTTACAATGGCAAAAGGGCAAACATCTATAGAACCAACACTAAGGCCTTCAGCACACGGATCGTAAGCGTATCTCAAAAACGTTAGGAGTACGAGACGGGTACCAAGCGTCGGGTAAGCGATCGTTTTACAAGTGAAATCTCATTAGTTGAAATCATGATCTGGGGTCAGATGTCTTCGGAGGATATATTGTGCCTTATAAGCTAAGATTTTAGTTGCGACGATTTTTAAACTTCTAGCTGCCGCCAACAACTGCAATTTTGATTGGTGAAAATAAATATTCAAAATTTTGTTTTTTTCTCGGCCTCGGGGCGGGGAAAGTAGCCCTTGTTAAAACTCTATTCATAGTTCGATTGCCTTAATTTGCTTAACCAATCCATCATCTTAGTACAACATGGCTGCTTAAACTAAAAAAAAAGGAAACGTTAGGGAGGTCACGTTACTTTGGCGCCGAGAACGCAACTCAAGCGTCCGCAGAGCAATGGGAAATCAGTTGGGATAGCTTCTAGAATGTTAATATGACTGAAATGTCATAGGATTGTTAGGAAGCTATTGTCGAATAGGGGACAGCGAGGGTCTGTGTTACTACGTGTCCTAGACCACTTTAGAGCGTTTTCACATTGGCAGATCCGATATCGGATGTCGGATATCAGTCCTACATCCGATATCAGATCGGACAGAATGTAACTGCTCTTAAACTACACAGATCTGTAATCAAGAAGATAAATAAATAAAATAAATATTTTAGAATATTCTTGACTACAACCCTTCAATTGAATAAGGCCCACATTAAGCTCAAGAAGCTTGTGTTTTGAGTACCTACTCAGACAACGATATTATATAAAATATATACATATACTTTATATACTTAAATACGTAGACATAACTCATAAAAATCCTCGCTCATCACACAATTAAATGCCCTTACCGGGATTCGAACCAACGATATAAGTAAGTTTTCTATTTTTTATTTTCAAAATTTACCTTTTTACTTCCTGATAAAAAAGCCTATCTCGAATATTTTTAATCCTCTCTCACCATTCGGATTCATTCAGCATAACCTAATAATCATAAATCAAACACCGAACTATAAACCCGATAACGGTCTGATCGGGTCGAACCCGCCCAACGGCCAAAGATAATTAAGATAACTTGCAAAACCAATTTTACGTTTACTGGACCGCTGGGAATTTTTTTGCAAAGTTAAGTTGTGTAGTTTTATGTGGAGCGAATTAAAATTCTAGCAAAAAAAAAAAACAAATGGAAATGAAACAGGGACACAGTGTAAAATACATTGGCTTCAAATTCCTTTCCTCCGCAAATTCATTGCGGTATCTCATCAAACTTATGAATTAAGTTTATCTTAGTAGTCGGCAATGTAACGTAAATTGCATGCAAGATCTTGCTAGTCTACGCCTCGCTTAATATTTCTAACATTACTGTAGCAATCCACTTTAGACAAGTGCTTACATTGTTAGACACAAAGCTAATAAAATTTGTACAAGCTCTCCAGAGACCTATAAAACTTTGTAAAGTGTCCAGACCCATTAAGGTTACAATCGGATTGCGGCTGCAGCGTTGCTGGTGCAGGGTCGTATGTCATTATTAATTTTCTAGATAAAAAAATGGATTTCTGCCGCATTGCTGTCGTCATTAAAACGGTCAATATGTCACTCATTTTATGAAGGAGTCAAACGGTGGATTGCTCGTTTTCCGTTGCTGTAAATTATTCTGCAATGCTGTCATAATAAGAATATAACCTTAATTACGCAGTATTTCACTAAAAGTTTGCAAGAAATAAAGCCAGTGTCATGCACTGCAGTGAATCACCCGCATTTTAGTAAACTAATATGAAAAAGGCTTAAGTTCTAAGAATTTGAACGCACTCACGACTGTATACTTTCGTGTTTGAAATTCAACTACGACTGTGCTTTTTATACAGATTACTTACTATCTTAAATTAAACCTATGATTGACAATATTTTTGTATATTAACCAAAGCATAGCACAGCATATTTATCATAGTATCGGGTTCGTTTTTTTTTTCATTTTATAAGAGATGCTCCTAGCATTTAAAAACTGTATGGAATTTGATTTTTGCTCCTAATTTTTATAATAACCTTCTTCGCTCTTGATCCGATAAGAGATCTTCGATCTTGGTCGATCGATGAAAAATAACGATAAAGGTCGCGTACATATAGTCAAGCTTCCAGTGTGCGGGACATAAATAATGGAGATACAGCAATAAGAGAAGCCTGGCTTACAGCCAGAGCGGGTTCCGAGTGGAATTGAGGCAGTACAGCATGTTTAGTATGCAAATAGACGGGCGGATATCCTTCATATTTCGGATGGGTGGATAGGTCGGATAGGTGGTGGCTCTAACAAAAGTTAAGGCTTAAATTCTGGTTTGGTTTTAAGTTTTGTAACTGACGGGGGTCTGTGTGTATTATAAATACAAGCGGTGACAAATTGAGTTAGTCGGTTATCTCAGCAGGAATAAGTTAATCTTAAATTTGTAAAATAACCATAAGTTCAATGTGGTGAAGACTGGCGTAAAAAATGTATTGCAGGGTATTGCCGTCATAGGAGAAAAAACTCTCGTAAATATTTGTATACGTACGTCGCTTAGACACAGACAGGAAGAGCTTCACTACTTCTACTCTACCGTAGTGGTGTAGTGGATTCTGTGTACAAATGGAAGAGTTAAAAGTGGCGAAAGAGCTTTTAGACAGTCTTTCCTTAAAGACGGTCTTGACTACATGACTTTAGTATTATCAAAGATACAGATAACGATCATTTTTATCATATATTTACCTGAAAAATCTTGCAAATATTAACGTTTTAAACGAATAGCATAGAATACCCACATTAATGACGGTAACAGCAATCTAAATCTTAAATTCAGTTTTATTTTGCCATTCGTATTAATATTAAAACCTAAACCTTAATTACTTCAGTTTCATTACATACTAAACAATTATAATGTCCGTGTGAATCGCGCGTATTTAAACAACATGAATAGGCTATTCATCTTCCAGGTATGTGGTTTACGTAATTAAGTTGTGAGCTTCTGTAAGCGGATATGTGGTTCATATAAAAAGCAAATAACATAGACATGTTTGTTTATAAATTATAACATGAATATTATCATTTTACAAATTTTTATTTAACTTGCAATGTTTGCAAGATAACTTAGACCCACATCCCATTATTCGATTTAGCTGAAACTTAACATACTAACATACATATGTACGTTGGGTCAGTTGGGTGACAATGCAATATTATAGTACTATCAAGCTGATCTGGGGGTAGGGAATGCTAACCGGTTAACCGGTTAACCGGTTACCCGGTAATTTGACCAATATTACAGTCGGTAAAATACCGGTAATTTCCAGCCGTAACCGGGAATTTACCGAACGTTATATAGGCAAATAAAAATGTAACAACCTGTTAAATTAGCCCTATGTCTTCGTAGTTCGTACTTACAAAAAAAAAAAACAATTACTACGGTTTACGATTACGAAGAGACACTTATTAAAATACTTACTTTTCTGCATCTTATGATCTCGTCGGAGTAGGAACTAGGAAGCAATGTTTTGTGACAAATGAGTGGTCGCTAATCCCTCGCCCTTTCCCTTCTCGCCACCCCTACCCGATCCGCCTTACTATGTTCAGTGTCCTTTGTTTTAGTCTGTAGTGTCAGACAAGTGTGGAATGCGAAAGAACATTTTCTACCGCTGGTTACTTGTGTTCAAGATATCGTTCACGAATGTCTAAGCAACGTTCTATATTTTATATATAAATAAAGACATGTTCCTGATTCCAACTCCTGTCTTAAGAGCCCGGTAACGATTTTAAAGCAAAAATTTTAAATTGAAAGATTTAGTCATTGGAATTGTACACCTTTTGTTACGTAATATCTAAATAACAAGTATTGGTTTCTATTAGCACGTTTTTTCATCTTGCCTTTTAATAATGAGGTCGCAAGCGTGCGTCCCCGGTAATAGGTGACTAGAAGGGGTAGTTTTAAAAAAATCATATAAATTATGGTAGTAAAAAATACAAAATGATGTATAAGAACAGTTTCAGCAAATGTTGTAGATTGTTTAAGTATCAAAATTACGTTGAAATTAAGTCAATTTTCAGAGAAATTGTCACTTGTTTTAAAGTAATTTCTGGAGAAAATTGATTTCGTCTAACTTTCATTTACACTACTTCAAATTTATAGTAACAAAAATGTAGTTTATTAAAGTTGAAGTACAGGATATGTGTAATACAAAATTACCATTTTTAGCAGTCCAAACTTAACTAAATTTACAAATAAGATCGACAAAATCACTGCTGTTCGCGCGTTTACCTAAACGTCCATCAGAAAAAAAATCATTACTAATTAAGTGAGTCTGTTTAAAAAAAATATATACATTATAATGAAAGATAACAAGACGTGCTAATAGAAACCAGTACTTGTTATTTTTAATAGTTAACAAAAGGTGTACAATTTCATGCGCTTAATCTATCAATTTGACCTTTTTGCGACTAATATCGATAACGGCCTCTTAAAGTGCAATTTTAAAGTAACTAGTGTTAAAATGATATGAAACTAATCTTGCTGTTAAATTTTTTTTCTTATATTTACTAGATTTTAATGAATGTTGATTACGGTTTTAGTTACTTTAATAACAATATTATATTGATAGATGTGTAAATGCAAACGTGTATGACATTTAAATGACGACTGTCACTTTTTTGTTACCCTTTGATTACTGCGATTTTTAAAGAATTAAAAAAGTTTAATGTTGCTTATTTAATGTACAAGTTCATTTCGCTTTGAAATGATACGTGTTTGATTTTTTATTTAATATGATAAGTAAATATATCTTGTTTAATGTTTATAGTTTATTTTCATTATTTTGTTTTGTCGATGTTTCTATAACGTGCTGTTGATTACTTTTAAAGGTTACTGACGAAAATAAGGACACAATCAATAATAATGCAAAATCAATGTTTTTTATTTCATAAACGTATAACCGGTAATTTACCGGTTAACCGGTTAGTGGGACCTCGCGTCGGTAAATTACCGGTAATGAAAAACGCCCGGTTATTGCATTCCCTATCTGGGGGCCATTTCTCGAACGGTATTAGACTATTATTATTAGTCTACGAACTGTCAAGTCGTATGGGTTACCATGGCAACACACTAATAATATTAGACTAATACCGTTCGAGAAATGGGCCCCTGATGATGGAAATAGAAGGCATGAGTAGTAGTTGCCTGTTGAAAGAAAAGTACAGTCTGCCATAGAAGCTTGTAACAATAATGTCATTTTTGCCAAAAACCTTATTACACATGTATGGTTGCTGCCAGCGTATTGATAGCAAGACTCCAATTGCGTGCATTTACTTGCTATTGGATGATATTATATTGATTTTACCTTCAGTAGGAGGTGGTATATTCGGTGTTCTACTTACCTGAAAAACAAGAAAATAAACATTAAATAGGTATTACGTATATACATAATTATTAATTATCATACTATGATTGAGAATCATCATTTTACTTCAAACTCAGGGTGTTTTTTTTTTTATAATGGGCCCATTTCTCGAACGTATTAGACTAATATTATTAGTCCACGAACTGTCAAATCGTAGGAGTTACCATGGCAACACATCAATAATATTAGTCTAATACCGTTTGAGAAATGGGTCCAAGGTCTACTTACCAAAGGGCATTTGAAACTGTTTCTATCTGTAAACTGAAACCCTATATAATACTTATAGTTGGTAAGAATTGGCTATTTGCTGCTCCAGTGTACTGTTGTAATCTTACAGGTTTCATTTCGTAGCAATTTTCTGCGAACTCTGCTCAGTTCACTCTCAATGGCTCAATCTACTTGTTAGATGTACTTTAGTATATTACCTCTATTGTATACTTGTATGTTTATTTACAAACTTTTATTTAGCTGCAATAATTGTGGTGTTGGAATAAATAGTTTCTTTATTTAGAGTTCAAAAGAGTTCGCGAATTTTTTGTACAAGGGTTTATTTGAAAAGTGGCAACAAATTAGACATTGTGCGGTTTCAGATAAATCTCCTTCCACTGTGAAGGATGCAGAGGTTTTCTCACAGTGTGGATTCTTTCAAGAGGAGTGTGGTTACATAGGTTACGTTGACTGTGTAGCTATACATAAACTAGTGCCAATTGAAATCCTGCTACTTTACTCCGGGGCAAAGACAGCTGCTATATAAATCGCAAGTCAGACCCCTTTGGGGTACTGGTGTCACCTTTGGGCGGGAGTACATATCGAAATAACCATATACATCGGTTTATTTTATACTCTAAATGTAGGACTCAGTTGTGTTTTCAGATAACGACTTCGTATTATTAGATTGCCTAATTAGAAATGAAGTAATTAACTAAGAACGAAAAAATACCGTTTTCGTTCTCATACAAAAAATACTGGATTCCAATCCCTGCCTAGATGCCAGCTTGGACCCATTGGCTCAGTCCAAAGGCGTGCGCTGGACGGTCCGGCTGTGGAATGAGTATGAATGAATTTCCCTTCCGAGGTTTTCCCGAGGGTCTGCAGTATTGGGCTCTTCAAAAAAGGAGTGTAACACCTCTGGAGTTGCAGGCGTCCATAGGCTGCGGTGACTACTTACTATCAGGCGGGCCGTATGCTAGTTTACCATCGCCATGGTATAAAAAAATAAGATCGAATTCAACTTTCTATAGTCAAGTTGACATGCGCACTCAGAGAAAGCTACTGTATTTGGAAAACCATCGAAATTTTGTGTTTGGCTCCTTACGAGCTCATTTAGACGGCGCAAGAACTAGCATGGGAGTTTCATTACATTGCGGTGTTTGGTCTATCGACTGAATTCATTGTACTCTGTAGTTAGCAATGTATTGCGTGCAAGTTCTTGAAACGTCTAAATGGGGTTTTAGATGAGATTTGTTCCAATCGGTTCTTATATAAAACAAAGTCCTCCATCATTGGCCTTCGTTTAATCCGGACTGTGGAAAGTGTAGATTTTCCACAGACGTTTAATCGCAATTTTTCCAGAATCATAGTCCATAATAAGTTATAGTTACTTGGCTTCGAGCCAGGCCCACTAATTACCTAATGGCGGTGTCTGGCACCGAACCTTTACACTACATCGGCTTCGGTGGGCCTTATTCCATTGCTATAAGCTCCACGAATGTTCTGTTAAATTTGTCCTGTGGTACTGAAACTAATAATAAATACGTTCTAAATACATGGTGTAAATAAGATGGTGAATCTGTAAGTCCCATTATTTCGAGATAATAAATACGTTCTAAATACATGGTGTAAATAAGATGGTGAATCTGTAAGTTCCATTATTTCGAGATAATGACTGCCGTCACTATATATATTTGAAACTTGCAAGTTTATCAAAACACACCCACATTTGTTTGTAAAACTGAGAGATGTGTGCAAATTTAACACAAGATATCCTGACAGACTTGTGTTACCGGCCATATATCGTACTAAGTTTTGCAGTAAAAACTCTTATCCAATGGCACTAAAAATCTACAATAATTTGCCAAATGACTTAACTCAACTTGCTCTCAAACCTTTTATTATTAAATTGAATAAAAGGTTAATAGAAAAATGTTTTTATTCAATTAATGATTTTTTTGGTATTTAATCTAATTTGACGTAGACATTTATTTTAACATTTATTATGAATTTTATTGTTATTATATAATTATTTAAATGACGTTTGTAATTTAATAATAAATTTTGATTATTTGAGGCCATTGTAATAATTGTGATTTGTGTATATGGAGGTATGATTATGTAGTGTATGATTATGTAGTCAAGCAGCCGTTCAAATATTATGATTAATGTAAATATAATGTAAATTATGTAAATAATATTTAGATTTAAGTAAAGATTTTGCATGCCCATGTTGTCGGCGAGATGTGCTGAACGTATATAAAATGTTACCATCTAATTTGTTGTACCACATTTCACGCAAATAAATATATTTCTATTTCTATTTCTAATAAATACGTTCTAAATACATGGTGTAAATAAGATGGTGAATCTGTAAGTTCCATTATTTCGAGATAATAAATACGTTCTAAATACATGGTGTAAATAAGATGGTGAATCTGTAAGTCCCATTATTTCGAGATAATAAATACGTTCTAAATACATGGTGTAAATAAGATGGTGAATCTGTAAGTTCCATTATTCCGAGATAATAAATACGGTCTAAATACATGGTGTAAATAAGATGGTGAATCTATAAGTTCCATTATTTCTTAGTACATGAATGATTTATTATTTATTATTATAACGATATATTTACACAGCATTACAGTTCGCACCAAAGCGCTGGCAAATGTATACATGCAAAATAGTAAGTACATAATTATTGAATTACAATTCAGTCATGCAAATATTACACATTAAAAATATGTCAAGTGGTTTAAAATATGCAATTATACAATTTCATGTCAAACAATACAATACACAATAGAAAACAAATCATTCATCCATCATCTCGCAGTATTTTAAACATTCACGACATACATTTACCCATCTGCTAGCAAACACATCGCAGTCAGGGGCTGATGACAAGAACGCGTTAATTGTCCTGAGGGCTCGAAGAATTGGAGAGTTTCTGCACGAAACTGTACGCGCAAGAGGAACGGCTAAAAGACTAGAGCACCGCGGCCTGAGCTGGTTCTTTGGCACGAACGGTACCGAAAGTCTTACAAGTCACCAAGTCGGGACAGTCACTTTTTCCCCTCAATATGCTACACATATGTGTCAAAAACTTGTAATTGCGCCTTACTTCCAGAGAGTTGAAGCCAAGTGATCCAAGCAAGAACTTAGTAGGGTATAGATAGGGATAGTACCCATGCAGTTTTTTTTTTATGAAACACCGTGGGATTAAGTGTGATTGTAAATAATGAATTATTTGTTGTTACGTTAATAATGATGAAATTGATAATTTAATGTATATATACCGTATTTTTTTGACATTAAGATTTTATTCTAGAAAGTTTCTAGACTAGTATTTTTATACAATTTTGGTGTTTGACGATTCTTTTGAGAAATTCTTATAAATAATGAATACTTACAAGTTTCGGTCTTATAACTTTGACATATCTACTTATAATAATTCAATGTTTTTTGAGAACAATAATATAATAATCAATAAATTGCTCTGATATTCAGATTAAGATGATATTTGTAAAATTGGACGATTTAAAAGTGCTTGTTGCTAGGCCTATTTGAATAATAAATATATTGACTTTGACTTTAGTACTTTAGGTATACATAGATTTGGGGTTAAAAGTTGTTTCAAAATGCACACAAATTAATGATTTTTTTAGTTATTCGATTTGTTTCCGATATGATTCTGATCTGGAATGGATATGGTCAGTGTCAAAAGTGATGTTTTTGGTTGTAGAAATGAGACTTTTGACACTTGTCATTATCATATCGGAAATAGATCGAATGAACAATGTTATGAAAAGGCCTTGAGTCAGGGTCTTCCGGTACAAGCCCCATCTTGATGGTCGCGCCTCTTGATTAATTACCTTGTTTTTTGCTCATTTGTATTGTTTACAGTGTAATATCGATAGCTTATTATACAGTAAACTAATGTGTTAGTGTGCAGTGAATGAAGAATTAATCTTGAAACGCGTTTAAACACCAATCCAGTTGATCCGTCTGCTCGTTTGCCTCCTGTATTATAAAAAAATAACCGGACAAGTGCGAGTCGGACTTGCCCACCGAGGGTTCCGTACTTTTTAGTATTTGTTGTTATAGCGGCAACAGAAATACATAAGCTGTGAAAATTTCAACTGTCTAGCTATCACGGTTCATGAGATGTATCTCATCATGTCTCAGGCTGTAGCCTGGTGATAGACTGACGCACGGACAGCGAAGTCTTAGTAATAGGGTCCCGTTTTACCGTTTGGGTACGGAACCCTAAAAATTTGAAGTCAACGGCCGGTAGTCCACGTGCTACTTAAGTCCAGCTATCGCTTTACAAGTGCTGATTAAATCACCGTATACTGTTTTGTACTAACCGTACAATTTTAGTCGTATCTGAAGCTCATAATACCTGGATACTGGCTTGAATTAAAAAGCGGCCAAGTGCGAGTCGGACTCGCGCATGAAGGGTTCCGTACCATTTAAGACGTATTAAAAAAAAATCTACTTGCTAGATCTTGTTCAACATTTTACCACTTTGGACACACATTTTACCACTTTGGAACTGTCTCTCGCGCAAACTATTCAGTTTAGAAAAAAATGATGTTAGGAACCTAAATATCATTTTTGAAGACCTATCCATAGATACCCCACACGTATGGATTTGATGAAAAATTTTTTTTTTTAATTTATTGACGTATTAAAAAAAAACTATTCACTAGATCTCGTTCAAACCAATTTTTGGTGGAAGTTTGCATGGCAATGTATATCATATATTTTTTTTAGATTTTTCATTCTGTTATTTTAGAAGTTACAGGGGGGGGGACACACATTTTTTCACTTTGGAAGTGTCTCTCGCGCAAACTATTCAGTTTAGAAAAAAATGATATTAGAAACCTAAATATCATTTTTGAAGACCTATCCATAGATACCCCACACGTATGGGTTTGATGAAAAATTTTTTTTTTTTAATTTTTATGACGTATTAAAAAAAAACTACTTACTAGATCTCGTTCGAACCAATTTTCGGTGGAAGTTTGCATGGCAATGTATATCATATATTTTTTTTAGATTTTTCATTCTGTTATTTTAGAAGTTACAGGGGGGGGGACACACATTTTTTCACTTTGGAAGTTTCTCTCGCGCAAACTATTCAGTTTAGAAAAAAAGATATTAGAAACCTAAATATCATTTTTGAAGACCTATCCATAGATACCCCACACGTATGGGTTTGAAGAAAATGTTTTTTTTTTTTAAATTTTTATGACGTATTAAAAAAAAACTACTTACTAGATCTCGTTCGAACCAATTTTCTGTGGAAGTTTGCATGGCAATGTATATCATATATTTTTTTTAGATTTTTCATTCTGTTATTTTAGAAGTTACGGGGGGGGGGGGGGGGGGGGACACACTTTTTACCACTTTGGAAGTGTCTCTCGCGCAAACTTTTCAGTTTAGAAAAAAATGATATTAGAAACCTCAATATCATTTTTAAAGACCTATCCATAGATACCCCACACGTATGAGTTTGATGAAAAAAGATTTTTTGAGTTTCAGTTCTAAGTATGGGGAACCCCCAAAATTTATTGTTTTTTTTCTATTTTTGTGTGAACATCATAATGCGGTTCATAGAATACATCTACTTACCAAGTTTGAACAGTATAGCTTGTATAGTTTCGGAAAAAAGTGGCTGTGACAGAATCGGACAGACAGACGGACATGACGAATCTATAAGGGTTCCGTTTTTTGCCATTTGGCTACGGAACCCTAAAAAAGAAGAAGAAGTAGATAATAAAATCACCGTACACTGTCTTGTATTAACCGTACAAAGCTCCCAATATCTTGATACTGGCGAAATAGTCCCACTGGACAGAAGCCATATATTTTTTTAAAGAAGTGAAGTATAATAAATAAAATTCGAATTGGCCAGTCAGACCAAGCTAACTCTGCGTGGAATTTGTCATGACACATTGAGGGAATGTCATTATTATTCTCAAATTCCCACACTTTGTTCTAGTCAAATGAGTGCAAAATTAGCTTAAATGCATTATATTCTAGTCTTAGTAGGAATACGAATACAATATGAAGGTCATTAAATCACCAATATAATTTCTGGATTGTCATTATTATTGTCAAATTAGTATGAAAATATGACGTTTATTAATGACACTGCTACACTTTGTTCTGTTCAAATCAGTGCATGGTAAGCACAGATGCATAAAGAATACGAATACTTTAAGGCATTAAGTTCACCATTTGTACTTATTATTTTAATTTTTTTATTAGCCTATTTGTGTGTCCCCCTGCTGGGCAAAGGCCTCCCCTCTAGCTTTCCAATCCTCTCGGTGCTGAGCAAGATCCCGCCAGTCCCGCTGAAACGCATCCAAGTCGTCCCGCCATTAGTTTCTCGGTCTGCCTCTGCCACGACTACACTGGGGATGCCCTTATTTTTTATTGTGCAATAAAGTTTAAACAAATAAGTAATTAAATCACCAACATAATTTCAACAAACGAGACAAGTACTTAACCGGGAGAAAAATTGTTTTTTTTGCTGTAAACGCTAAAAGAGGCATGTTGCTAATATAATTTTGAAGCGGTACGTGACATGTTGTCACTTGAGTCGTGTGAAGACGCCCCGAATTCAAGCTTAATGAAATTCCTGTTTCTTCCAGCGTGTGTTTAGATAGGTAGGTATTAGGTACACATATGATATAGCAATGAAAGTAAGAACAAATTATTCCAGATTATTCCCGAAAGTTTTGCAATTTAATTCAAACAACAAATCGAATTTATGAAATACTCGCAGTATGGTAAATTTGCGAAAATTTAAACATTATTCTCCTGCGACTGAGACATGTTATATGTTGAAATCTGTCAAATGTGGCTTTGGGGCGTCCATCGTACATAACATTTAGTACATCGCTAAATTTATCCGCTAGTTGATTTTCCCTGTTTTTTGAAATTTTATCCGCGCGTTCAAAATCCGTCTTTTTTACTTCAACTGTTAAATGTTTTCTAAGCTTATGTCGTCCGAATGTTCGGAAATGTCTGATATTTTTGGACAGGATCTAAATTTTCCATTTCCAAAATGAATTTTTTCTTTGTTTCCTATGATTTTTTTTCTGAAATTACCGAGAACTTTTTCAGCTTTTAAGAAAGTTTCCGTAACTTGCACATTGTAAACTGGCCCAAAGGTTACGGGGAAACAAAAATGCAGCAATCCCAACCACTAGGTCGGTTGCAATACTTTAATTACTACTTGGTTCCACATTTCCACCCGCCTGGTACTTGGCTGGCGTCGTGCCAACTGAGTAATTAGCCGCTAGTCTGCTGGTGTCGTCAGTAAATACTAAATAACAACACGCCCCTTAGCATGACCGCCTACTCCTATAGCTTCGAGGATGGGTGGATTGTCAATGCAATACTAAACCACTGATTTGTTTAATTAACGTAAGACATCTTCTCGGTAAGACATCTTACACAAGACAGGTTTTCTGAAGGTAAAAGAATAATTGACGACTAATTTGGCCTAGTGGGTAGTGGCCCTGGCTATGAAGCCAATGGTCCTGGGTTCGAATTCCGGTAAGAGCATTTATTTATGTGATGAGCACAGATATTTATTCTTGAGTCATGGGTATTTTTATATATATTTAAGTATTTATATATTATATGTAATTACATATCGTTGTCTGAGTATACACAACACAAGCCTTCTTGAGCTTACTGTGGGGCTTAGTCAATTTGTGTTAATGTCCAATATTTATTTATTTATTAGCATCGGTGAAATCATTGTCGTGTATAAATAAATGACAATTACTAGAACGTATAAATAAATCGTGTTGGGGAATTTAACAAGTAAAGAAATAAAAATATTATATACAGGAACAAATAAAAAACAGACAATAGGTATAAATAAATATAAAAAAAAACCTTAAACCTCGACGAGTCGTGTATCAAAACTTGGTGTTTTGACTTTTACATTATATTTGGGCGCGTTAGTTTTCCCCAACGTTACGCCCATTCTTATATACAATAAAGATTAAATAAATATATAAGTAAACGTTACAGCAATGACTACTATTTCCTCAGTCGGACCCACACTTAATCTCGTCCTCGCCGCCTAGCCACCATAATCAACGAAATTATCTCCATTCCCTCGCGGCTAAATCAAACGCTAATTATAATTAATGGCTGGAAACAATTGCACGAATAATCATCTCTTTTGTTATTTATGCTGAAAACGTATAAACTGAATTTTGTGATTTTTATTTTGGCGCCATAAATATTTTCAAAAACAATTATTCCGATTTTTTTTACAAATATTGGGGCTGCAGTGCATTGGAAGATCTTGGTCTTCGGTTGACTTCGTGCTCCTATTTGTGTATGATAAGGATTTTGATCGAATTTTGATTCATCTTTTTGTGTTTTTCGACAGGAAAGTTTTAGACTTTTAACCACCATACACGTGAAAGGTTAATTATAGTCAACGAACTGAAATTAACTCACAAATACAATAAACTCGAGCGTAGCACAAATTTCCGTGTATGTATTATGAAGGCCAATTTTATGTTGTTGTAATTTTTTTCGTCAGATTTCGATAAAATTTAGCGAATAGAGGTTTTCCTATTCTGTGCATTATAAGCACAATATCACCGTGTGCCCTAAAAAATGTTCATCTGAGTTACGTGAACATATAGAATTTTCGTAACTCAACGATAAAACCGATAATGTCTTTTTTAGGGTTCCGTAGCCAAATGGCAAAAAACGGAACCCTTATAGATTCGTCATGTCCGTCTGTCTGTCCGATTCTGTCACAGCCACTTTTTTCCGAAACTATAAGAGCTGTACTGTTCAAACTTGGTAAGTAGATGTATTCTATGAACCGCATTAGGATGTCTACACAAAAATAGAAAAAAAACAATAAATTTTGGGGGTTCCCCATACTTAGAACTGAAACTCAAAAAATCTTTTTTCATCAAACCCATACGTGTGGGGTATCTATGGATAGGTCTTCAAAATGATATTGAGGTTTCTAATATCATTTTTTTCTAAAATGAATAGTTTGCGCGAGAGACACTTCCAAAGTGGTAAAAGGTGTCCCCCCCCCCCCCCCGTAACTTCTAAAATAACAAAATGAAAAATCTAAAAAAAATATATGATATACATTGCCATGTAAACTTCCACCGAAAATTGGTTTGAACGAGATCTAGTAAGTAGTTTTTTTTTAATACGTCATGAAATTAAATTTTTTTTTTTTTCATCATACCCATACGTGTGGGGTATCTATGGATAGGTCTTCAAAAATGATATTAATGTTTCTAATATATTTTTTTTCTAAACTGAATAGTTTGCGTGAGAGAACTTTCCAAAGTGAAAAAAAGTGTGTCCCCCCCCTGTAACTTCTAAAATAACAGAATGAAAAATCTAAAAAAAATATATGATATACATTACCATGCAAACTTCCACCAAAAATTGTTTTGAACGAGATCTAGTGAGTAGTTTTTTTTTTAATACGTCATGAAATTAAAATTTTTTTTTTTTTTTCATCATACCCATACGTGTGGGGTATCTATGGATAGGTCTTCAAAAATGATATTAATGTTTCTAATATATTTTTTTTCTAAACTGAATAGTTTGCGTGAGAGAACTTTCCAAAGTGAAAAAAAGTGTGTGTCCCCCCCTATAACTTCTAAAATAACAGAATGAAAAATCTAAAAAAAATATATGATATACATTACCATGCAAACTTCCACCGAAAATTGTTTTGAACGAGATCTAGTGAGTAGTTTTTTTTTTAATACGTCATAAAATTAAAAAAAAAAAAAATTCATCAAACATATACGTGTAAGGTATCTATGGATAGGTCTTCAAAAATGATATTTAGGTTCCTAATATCATTTTTTTCTAAACTGAATAGTTTGCGCGAGAGACACTTCCAAAGTGGTAAAATGTGTGTCCAAAGTGGTAAAATGTTGAACAAGATCTAGTAAGAAGATTTTTTTTTAATACGTCTTAAATTGTACGGAACCCTTCATGCGCGAGTCCGACTCGCACTTGGCCGCTTTTTTTTTATGTTGTTTTCGTGTTTATTCCGCACATAATGATAGACCTCTTCGAACTAAGCAATTGTATTAAATTCCGATGCACAAAAAAATCAACAACTAAATTAAAATCAGCCCATGCAGGGACGTCATTGCTAGTTTTATAATCTTTTAAGTGTTTCAGAACACTGTTTACATCGAGAGGCGTACAGTTCTCAGTGTGGCAACAACGGTGTAATGTCATTGGAGAGTTGCCAGCTTCGGAGGCTTGAGGGCGGTCAGCGACTATTCACAAAGTTGTCGTAGTAAACTCGGGGTTATCATATTGGGGTATTTTATTGAGGTATTTAATCCCGAATAATATTATAAATGTGAATGTAACTGTCCGTCTGTTACCTCTTCACGCTTAACCCGCTAAACCGATTTAGGTGAAATTTGGTATGGAGATAGTTTGAAGCCCGGGGAAGAATATGGGATGATAGTCTTTATAAATCATCATCATCCAGCCAGACGAAGTCGCTGGTAGAAGCTAGTATAGCTATCATCATAGACTAGGTTGTTGATTTGTATTTAAGTTATTATTTTATATGTACCCGTATCATGAAATATAAGCCTCTTCGGGGCGGTATATCCGCGGCTATTGTATATAAAATCTTACGGTAAATTAAATTAAATTTAAATCAATGAATCAAACCAAATTACGTAAGCCTGACCTCCAATAAATAATAATTATATGAATCCGCACGTTAACTAGGATACTTATAATATCTATGAGTGATAGGAAGCCCGACCTTACTGGCGCAGTCGGTAGACTTCGTGAACAGCTTCGCGGCTCGGGCAAGCTTCGGTTATCGTTTTTTCTGTTGGCACCCCTGCTACGGTGTCTGGTTTAAATTACTTTTGAAATTCGAACGGCCACATATTTGCGATTTGCAACGGACTTTTTGCACCATCTATACATATTTATAGCTCACATGAAATGTTTTAAACATATTATATATTTGTGAGAGTCCCTTTCATTATTTTTTTAAATTGATATAAAATATTATACCTCAATATCAAATATTGTATTTCTAATAATTCAAAGAACCTGTTCAGAAACTAAAGATACTTACCTGTAGACCGATTATGATTATTGTGTGTACCTATATATATCGCTAACGTCAAGTCAAATAAAATAATCTAGATATATTATGTATTTCCTTCTAAAATAAAAATAAAATACAAATGCACGATTACAGTGTTAAAGTTAGAATATAGGTACTACATGTCTTCATCGCGAATCGACATTATCTTCAATAGAACAAAGATAACATATTTATTACATTAATAATATAGATCACAATCACCAGAAGAAATCCTCGGCCATTTATTAGGCACAGATAACACTTAAATCGGACATATTTAACCTGCGGCTATCCCATAATAAATATCCGCTTACAATCGATTCCGGAACCAATCAGAGCATGATCCGGCCTGTTATGTCTGACGCACACACGCTCAGTTAGTGTTGCCAGGTATAATTAAAAATAAAACTAATACCAGAAATATGTATATAGAATGTCAAATTTACAAAATGTCTTAGCAGATGCTTTAAGGAGACTAAGGTAAATTCTTCAGAATGACCAATGTATAATTATAATAATGATTCCAGGTTATTCAAAATTTAAGGTTGACATTTAAAATATTTAAATTACATGAATTGGCACCTCCGTACTTTTACCTCTGCCTGTCACTATGAAAATACTGCGTATTTCTGGTTCTAAATCAGGCACTTAATTTTCTAAAATATTTAGATAACATGTGATAATAGTTCTAGTTTTAATTACTATTTTTCTTTTCTACACCACATGAAAAGGCGTGAAAAAATCAAGTGATATTATATTGGGTTTGAATAGGTACAAATAAAAAACATTTAGATTTTATGATGAACATAAAAAATACAGTATTTTTCACATATCCTCTCAATTGACATTCTGAAAACACTAAGCCCCTTATTCATAAAACTTTACGGGCCTGATTTAGTTAAATTATGCTTCATCCCTTTCTTACAAATACATTTGTCAAAATGACAGATAAAGACAATCTACTCATAGCTAATTCAGGCCAATAACGCATTTATAAATAACGCCAAAAATCTGTAAAAACCAAACATTTTCCAAACATCTGGCAACCCTGCCCCCAGTTATCAAATGTCTGGGATTATTCCTGTAGGCTTTCAGGACGAATGACTTCATCTTTAAAACCAAAGAGGACCAATTCCTCCACTACCTAACCCTTATTTAAGACCTTATTTGCATCGCTTTAAGATTTATATTGCTCTGAATATAATAGGCTTTTTGTTACGTTTTGGGGGAAATGTGGGAGGAGGTAAAACAGGAATGTCTTCTTTTATTGGGAAAGTGATTGCGTCGAAGTAACGCCGTTTTTACTACTTAGGCGCAACAGGTAAAAACTAGAGTGATGTATGTTTACGAGGGGGTTCCTTGTGAAGCTTGTGATATAGGCACAGTCGTTTACTTTCCATTTGTGAGAAAAAAGATTTTTTTGGTAATCGGAATTGTAATGTAAAGTATTTTATTTAAGTACTTTTTATTTTTCGTAAAAATATTAATGAGAAGGATATTAGGTACCTAGTTTAATTGAGGTAATTCTCATAAATAGCGGCTTCAGCACTGAGGTTATTATAAGTTTAGGTACAAAAATAGATTGATTGTTTTAGAGTTTTCCGTTCATATATCTGTTCTCCGTTCATATGTCTGTCTGTGGTGCTGTTCACACAGTGAAATTTATTTCATTAATAATGTAAACTGTGTTTTGTTTTTTATTTATCACGACTCTTTAAGTTTATCATAAATCATAATATTATGTTTAGCCAGATGTTTACAGTCTTATTTATAGTATTTATATACTTACTATGTTGCAATGTATTTTTATGTCATTATCATTATAAATGTTTTGTCAAAGAAAACTTGAGACTTAATTATATTATATTATAGGACATTATTACACATATTGACCAAGTCCCACAGTAAGCTCAATAAGGCTTGTGTTGTGGGTACGTAGACAACGATATATATAATATATACGGCTGTTTTGCCCTTTCCAGACTCGCACCCACCTTGACACCTGCCAACCTCAAAACTGCGTATTTCGGATACGTTCACTCAGTCTTAACCCAAGGTGTCGAGCTATGGGGTACGTCAACAGACTGTGACAGACTGTTTAAACTACAGAAGCGGGCCCTTAGAATAATATCTGGCAAGCCCTACGGTCACCCAACCCAAGCATTATTTAAGGACCATAAAATCCTTGTATCTTCATATTGATGGTCTGCCAATACGTGAGGTCTAATCTGGACCAATACACAATGCACGGTCAGTGTCATGGTAGAAATACCCGGGGTGCACACCTGATCGCAGACTCGCAAAATCTCGAAAGTCACTCGCAGTCCTAGGTGTCAAGATCTATAACACGCTATCTAGTGACATAATTACCTCTGCGAGTGATAAAATATTTAATAATAAGCTTAAAAAAATATTGATTGACCTGTGTTGCTACAGTGTGAATGAATTTATTTTAAGGAAGTGTGAATAACATATAAATCTCAGAATTTAAATGAATAAACATAATAATTGTAGTCCTAAAATTAAAATTGTAATAATTATAAATTGACCATTGTAATGTAATAATATGGTTGACATTGTACAGTATGGTAAAGCATCCTCATTGAGTTGACGTGTAAAAGTTGTATAATTTTATCAATAAATGTATGTTATCTTATCTTATTTATAAACATAAATACATAGAAAACACCCATGACTCAAGTACAAATATCCATGCTGATCACAGAAATAAACCACCAGGATTTGAACCAGGGACCATCGGCTTCATAGGCAGGGTCACTATCCACTAGGCCAGGCAGATCGTCAAATTGAAAGCTTGAATTGGAATCAAAATTAATATAAATAAGTGAATAAGTAAGTAAATATTCGTACATATACACATTCTAAAGATTTTCATAGCCTAAAACTCATCACATAGGTGATAAGTGCCCCATTACCATAATCTTACCTAATACAGGGTGGAAATGAAGTTAGGACGCTGAGCCCGGCATTAACAATCGCGTCACGTACCTCCTTACTAATAATTCACGAGGAATGTCTCAAAATTGCACCCCTGTAAGCACAGTACACATATGTATAATAGTAACACAATCACAGTGTGGCGTGTCTACAAAGTTACTTACTTATATTTGCAGTTCATTCACTCAGAACGTCTCAAGAGTGCACCACTCTGGGACATAGTAAACATGACTAAAACAGTACCTAAAACCCTGGTAGTGCGAGCATGGCGGAGTCTTCAACACAAAAGTTCCGCTATACGCTTTTAAGCAACCCGACAGCCTACACCAACCTTAATATAATAGGTTCATATAAATCAAACGCCTGTAGTTTGTTTGAGGTTCAAAAACAATAAATGCCATACACAACTACTCAATACTAATATAATTCACTTAGAATATCTCAAGACTGCTCCCCTTTGAGGCATAGTAAATATAAGTCAAACAGTAACACAGCATATTCGTATGTTTACAAAACAATAATCATCACGCGCAAACTTGAAGTACCTCGTTAGCAATATAATTCACTCAGAATGTCTCCAGATTGCGGCCCTCTGGGACAGAGTAAACATCAGTCAAACAGTACTGAAGACCTGTAGTGTGATTGTGTCTTTAAAATTTGCTAGAATAGCGTCGTAACGCGCTTTTAAGCATCCTGTTATTAAGACATTCAAACTAAATTATATTAGAGATTGAAATAGATGTGTATACTTATGAGTTGTTTGAAATAAATTAATTTTAATTTAATTTAATGTAATGTGGTCGGAGTTCAGTAAGCGAGATCGCTTGCACTAATATGCCAGTACGAGCGAGATGAATAGAAAGTGAGTTATGTAGACGTGATCGAATATGTCAATGTCAAAACTGGTAGTAGCCGTACAGCATATAGCTTACTGTTTATAATCTGTGTATAAACTTGAGATGAGGAAGAATTTAAATATTTATTCAATTAAGTGAAGTTTTGATTACTATAGGATCGGGTTCGTCTCCGCATTTACAACGCAATAGAACATAAGGACTCATTTACATATGCTATGAAAGCTAAGAATAGCTTAGAGTTGACATGACAGTACGAGTATTTATACTTTTCATCCCCAGCGTTTTCCCGGTTGCATCCTAATGCACGGTTCTCACTGCACCCACCTTGACATTTTTTAATATCATATTTCGGAACGCATCCTCAAAATTGTTTCGTTTGACACATTTGTCATCCTTTTCATTCACACCATTTTTATCATATACATATCTCGTTCGGGGAAAGTTTGGGGCATGCGCTTTTGCAACAAGAATTTGAAATTGGATATAAAACGAAAAGAAGAAAATGTCAGAGACTTGATTTTGCGGTTGATTTGTGAACACAGAAATGTTTGACAAGAAAGATTTTGTGATGAAATTTATATTAATATTTAGAAGACGGACTCAATACTGAAAATGGAATAATTATACAGTGATATAATTATAAAACCAAGACCTGCACAAGCACCAAGGGGGTGAGTGTAGGGCTTTTATTTTATCTATTTTATTTTTAGTTTCCATCTTTTTTCACCAAGAAACGGGTGTTGAATGTCCGAGGCGCGGACAAAAGTATTAGCGGCACCTGAACCAGCGCATTGTATTTTTGAAGCTCTAAATCCTCGCCGATCGCCAGCTGGAAGGCTTTCGAACCAGGCCCTATGGTTGACTGGCAGAGAATGCGATGAGGCATTAAACCTTTTTTTATGTGCAATAAGTTTTAAAATAAATAATTAGGAGCCCAGATTCCGCTTTGGCAAGCCAATTTCAAATTGACTCTACTTTTTAGAAAAACGACTACCATCTGATCCAACCCCTATGGTAAACTAAACTAGGCCTTATTAGGATTAGTCCGATTTCGACACAATGTTTTCCTTGCTGGAAAAGCAACTGCTAAGAAACGATATTTCGTTAAAAGCATTCATACAAGCTGGGGTTACAAGCATTGATACAATAAGATACTCTTTATTGCACACCTCGATACAGAAAACAATACAATGAATACAGCAACTCAAGAAGAGGTAAACAACAGGCGGTCTAATAGCTAAATGCGATCTCTTCCAGTCAACTTTTAGGTAGGGATATTTAACAAATTTATTATCTTTATTCATTGAATATCTAAGATTAGGATTTTTTATAATATGGATATAAAAGTAAAATATAAAAACACTTACAAAACAATACAAAAATATATAAACACATTGATGGAAATCCGTGGGCTACTCAATTAAATACCATATTAAAGATTCCAAAATATATTGTGCATCCGCATAGGCAAACGACTACGAGAGAGTGACTTATTTACAAATGTGACATCTGTCTAGAAAACTTAATTCTATACAACCAGAGTTTATACTGGTACATAAACAAACTCCATGCTTGTGCTTTACATACAAAAGCACATGCCATCATCATTGGCGTAAACTCCAACACACATTATAAAAAACCTAACCTAGGGTGCCGCCAGCCATTGTTTATTATTATTATTATATTCATGATAATTTATTTATTATATTCATGACAGTAAGTATTCCAGATGTAGAAATAGAAGAAATCTAGCACAGAACATAAGTACACAAACCGTTATGGTTAAATATAAATAAAGTAAAATAAAATATATACGTACCTCGACCTTATGTTTAAAAATTAAACATCTTACCGCTAACCTAACAAATTCTCAAAGCTCAATTCTGTTAGACAGTGAAAACCTTTTTAAGTTGGTTCTGTTATGTCATGTTGTGCCTAAGGACGAAAAATTATCTAGTAAGGCCTTCAATAGTGATGACCCCGCGTCCTCCGGTCCTTTCCCCGAACCTTTCTAGGTTCGGGGAAAGGACCGCAGGGAGAAGCCAAAGCCGGCCATATTAAGCCTGACTGTTACACTGAGACATAATCTCTGTTTACAAACAAAGCTACCCTGCGCTCGTCTCCGTCCTAAGATAATAAGGCATCAATCTGTGGGGTCCAGCCGGAGGTCAGTAAGCCGGTCTTAAGAAGGGTCAAACTTCTTGGCCACACGTATATGTCAGGTTTAAGAAGATAAGCGATGGGGATAAAGTGTGGAAAGTTTGAGATATTTGAGGTTTGTAAAACTGCGTTCCGACAAAGAGGAGAGACTTGAAGTTTTAACGACAAGGCAATCACATTCTTCTAAAGACGGATTATGTGTCCTTTTTAAGAAAATAAACATGTGGTGTAAGTCTTATACTTCAAACAAAATATAGTCAATGTAAGAACAGTGTAAATATATATCAGAATGTTGCAAGAAGAAGGTCGCAATTTGAATATCCGTTATAACTTTGCATTTGACCTATTTTGAAGGTGTTACCGTTATATTGGTATAAGCCCGTAAATCTCCCACAGAACCCGGACACGGGACCCTGTTTCCTGGCAATTTGTCAAATTAATTGCTCCTACGAAGTGGAGGAGACAAACTGGATATGTTTACATGATTTTATATGCTAACCTTCGCCCGCGACATCGCCCGCGTTGAAGTTGCTAAAATCTGTCAATCCCATTTTCAACGTTGTATTGGAGGGTTTTCATCTTTAGAAATTCATTCTTACAGGTGATCCAAAAATGCCTTGACATTTTTTTTTGTATTTTTTTCTTAAAAATTAAAACTACTACCCTACATTTCACTTTACCAAGGGATTTAACTTCACTTTCTTTAGCTCTATTGAAACACAAACTCAAACGTTTGTTAAAATTACAACGGATTTACAATTAAAAAGACAACGTATTTTTGGGCTACATTGTATTTTAGTTCCTTCAACGATATAACAAGTTGTACAGTCACCTAGAATAATATGTTACACAACGAAGGCCGCAAAAATATCTCACACGATCTTATTTGTAGGAGAATACTTATTTTTAGAGCCATTCACATATTTTTGCAGGTGGGTGAATTAACTTTTTTTGTTTTGTTATCCTGTCCCGTTGTCCAAGGGACAACAGTGGCACAGTTTGTTTGAAGAAACGTTGTATGCCATTCTATTAACATACTTAGTAGGGGGCCCATTATGGACATTGGTTATAACGACCACAAAAACGCAAGTTTGATACATTTAAGTACCATAAAATCAGTATTTCAATGAACTTTTGTCCCCTGGACAACTAATCGTAACCATGGCAACGAGTGACGCTAAAAAGTTGATTCTCCCAGGAATTTTATTTTTATTTTATTACATCACATCCAACCCCGACGCTCTCACCTACCAACGAAGTAGATCAACATTGGTAATCCCACTCTTCATTCCCTCATATACAACTTTTAACTCCGTATTTAATTGAAGCGAGCGCCGCCGCGGTCAAATGTGAATAATTACGCTCCTCAAACCCATTACTGCGGAGCTAGAGGGATTTCATGCAATCTGAATGTTATGGTTTCCTGTCCTACTAGATGACTTTTAGCTTATTTTATTTTGATTACGTACACTAAAAAGTTATTCATTCATAGAAGAGCTGTAATAATTGAAGCTCCTCAAATTACTGTGGGGCTGTGGGGAATTCATGCAATCACGACTGAATGTTACGATTTGCAGTACTTTTAGCTTATTTTATTTTTCTGTTCTCCGATAAGCGTCAACTTTCGCCCGCTGCGCTAAACGAAGTTGTCGCTATCCGGCTTCGTCGAACAGAAAAATAGTTTACGCACCTCGGCCAATAAATTAGAAAACCTGAGGTCACATTGTGTCGAACTCGGCTTTTCTTCGGCCGACAATTACATGTGATCGGGGACATTTCTTACTTCACTGCCCTTTGCTAGGGCAGGTGCAATATTTTTGTTACTTAAGAGTATGGAATAAACTCTTGACTATGCACAAAAAGTTATTAATTCTAGAAGAGTTGAATAATTACGCTCCTCAATGCTATTACTATGGGGCTGTGGGGATTTCATGCAATCACAGCTGAATGATACGGTTGCTTGATTACTTATTTACTTTTAGCTTATTCTATTTAATTACCTACTCACAAACATCTTTACAAGCCAACATTGATAAAATATATTTTCACGTCCTAACGGTACGATGACTGGTAACAGATGTTTATCAACTCGACCGTACGACTAAAAGTTATTAATTCATGTAGAAGGGATGTAAGTTGTAAAGTCTAATTGCCTTACTTGTCAAATCTAACGAGCAGTTAAGTTGATAATTGTTTGTACCTGTCATATCACTTTGGCATTTGTGATTATTAATAATAATAAGAGATATTTTAACAAAGTAAGGTGCCTATACAGCGGTATTACAGTAACTGTATAAATACTAAACTAGATTAATAACTAGCCCCTAAAATAGGCCCTTGAGTCATTGTACAAAGGATGCTGGCGGCATTTCCTCGTTATGTCGATACGTTGTGCGAGGAAGCCGCCAAGTTCTTCGGATCCCAGTTACATCAACCAGACGCTTCGCGATTTCTGCAAAAAACTTGTGCGCGCTGGGACGCCACAGACCTAGAGTTTCCACGCCAAATGGTACAAAATGGTACTCTCTACCGAGGCTCTTACTCGTATATTTATTACGTTTCAAAATTTCGGCGCCTTCCACCTCTCCGCGCACGTTTACATTAGTCCGTGGTGGGACGGTGCCAGTGTGTCTACGCAGGTAGCATTGAATTTTTTGAAGTTGAGGGATTTAAACGGGAAAATGTATTGCTTCGAAATTTACATTATGCGGCGCGGTGTGGTTTTCGGAAATTATTATTTGATAATTCATTTACAGCGCCTTCTTGCGTTGTTCAACTCGGAGACACGAATTATTCTTACACTTTTTAGTATTAAATTAACTTGAGAACTACTTCCTTTCTGTTACAAATGAAATCCTACCCAAAAAGTAAAAGCCAAGTATTCCGAACGAGCTTGGAAGTCAAAGCTTTTTAATCTATCTGCCCCCTCGAGGCTCCCGCAAAGATGTTAAATTCTGGAGCTTTCATTCGGCCCCGAGAGACTGCGATTTATACTCCCTGTATATTCAGTATGTTTGAATACGTGTTAGGTGAATTTATTGTTAGTAGGGTAGGAAAAGGTTTAGTTTAAGTAGCTGTATTTTAAGTAAACTTGACACAACTGAAAGTTACTTGGATGTTTCTTTATTATACGATAATTAGCAATATAAATGATGTATTTATTCAACACTTTTTAAAACTCAAGATTTTGTAACTCGTTATATGTATTTGCAGTACTTTTGGTACATCCAAACCATGTTTGGGTGGATTGGCATGGTAAAAAATAACTGCCAAGGTAGATCTAAAACAGTTTTATGTCATCATTTATTAGACATATGCGTCTGTAATTATGAAAATATTAGGCTACGGATACTGCTTACCATCAGGCGGGCCGTATGCTTGTTTGCCACCGACATAGTATTAAAAAAAAAAATTTCAACATATTCATACCCAATCTGTGATTTTTTATTTTATTTCATAATATTCAGAATTTGCGAGACGGTCATTTACTCATTTAATAATGGATATTGAAAGCGAAAGTAAGCAAAATTCAAAATTCAAAAATTTATTCTGCAAGTAGGCCTTGAGGCTCTTTTACAAGTCAATTAAATAGCTCCTTAAAATTGTTTATAACACGAATATTTAGCAAAAGTTCTGTTATTCACCATTATTACATACATCTGTTTACGTAAAAGTTACACATCGAGAAATATAGGTCAAATAATGTTTGCCCCAGTTGGAGAAATTCAGATCCTGTAATATCCACGTAATGAGGGGAATTTAGCCAATTAATTTGACAAATTTCCGGAACGATGTGCAAAACATGAGCGCGGTGAGGGTTCTGAAGCATTGCTTCCCGGTTATACCTTGTTTTATATCCGACACTAAAATGACAGATTTCCCTAGCCGCTCTGTTTTACTAAATTGGTAGAAAAATGTTGCATTTATGTATATTAACAAACACTTTATTGTAAGTTACAAAAATAGGTATATAACAGCAGATATACATTAAAATACACTTTCAAAAGTATAAATGCGAACCTATCCCTATCCTGTGGACCCTGTGGTATATACATACATGTCATATAGTTATTTTTCGTTAAAATGCATCGCATGGTACCATTATTTAAAAAAAAAAGGTTGCAAATGTTGCCGACGTTGCCGTTTAGTAACAGGCTTGAGAGAGTATTGATCACGAATTAACATCAGCTCCGGTTGTTAAATGTTATTACTCGTGTGTCTTAACTTAAAGCAATAAACATAGGCAACTTAGACTAACTTTGATGTTCTGTTTACCTAGAGCTAGGACCCGGGAAACATTGAACGATGTATTCCTCGGTATATTCAGAGGTACTTGGTACTTTGGAAAACAAACAAAATAGGAAAGTGCTAAAATAAATAATAAAAACATAGAAAGCGCCACGAAATGGCCTCATCTCAGCATGAAGCTGACGATTTCCAGCGCATTAATAGTCTAAAATGTTGCGCTCCATGCCTAAACGCTCCACGTGCAAAAGGATCCAAATATCGTAATGATTTTGAATTTGTCCTAGTTCCATTTTTTTCCAAAAATGACTAAGTGCAGTACTAATTTTTAATAGCAACGTTGCGTTGTCAATCTTGTTAAAAAGTGGTTTAGTCTAGATAAATGTATTGACAGATATCAAAGTAACAAAGTGCACTTTGAAAAACATTAACTATTCAAAATAATCTCCAAAATTATATTCGTTTTACAAAGAATTAACCACAAGAAAAAAAAATTATGCTTAGTAAATTATTGGATTTCAAGTTCCATAGCTGTGAAAATTTATTCGTCTTATATGTATGTACATATAAGTTAACATACGAAATGTTATTTCGGTACCTGTAGCGTAAAATTCTATGTGCGTTACCTTTATATACTTTCTACTATTCTTCATAGAACTTTACACCGACAAAACCCAAAAAAATACCGTCCCAACTTCAGTAAAACCTTTTCCAAACTTAAGCGATACTCTAAAACACTTCCCGCGAAACTAGTTGATTCAAAGCCATTAGTCTCCCTGTACCTTTTACGACCACTTTATTACGCACTCGAGTGTACGGGCTTTTACCACATTTACACACCTTTTACCCAAGGCACCCCATTTGCAGACGTATTCTGAATGCGTTTCTATCTAATACATGTCGTTCAAAATGCAACCCTAATGGTGACAAGTAAGGTTAAAACTGCAGGCGCATTGTTGAGTAAAATGATAGCTTGTTATAGTTGGTAATTGCAGAAGTAACATCTTATATACTTCTGCTGTCTTGGTGATTTCAATGTGCAAGCAAGGACTTCTGTGATAAAATGCATGCAGGAAACTAGGTCTTAGGTATGATTTTGTACTAAATGCCTGGTGACTTATGATTATATTTTATTTTTCTTCAAATATCATTATCCGCAGCCTACACTTGTTTTACTTCTGGACTCAGGACTTAATCTGGACAGCTTGGATTGGACCACAGAAAATATTAGTTATTGTATTCCATGCCCGGGTGGGCTGTGACCTCGCTAGCCCAAAGCCCAATGTGCTTCACTTAAATTTCCTTTTTAATGGTTTCCTAATCCGAAGAGTATCTGTGTATACCTACTCCATCTCTACCTCCAGTTTGGAACCCATACAGCTCAGCTAGTGCTTTAGGACGATGACATAAAGCAGTTCTAAAGCAAAAAATGTGTGTTATTAAGATGTCATAAGTTCCCAGACCTTGAATTTCCATATCTATATCATTCAGAACAGTGTAGTGGATATGGCTTCTATAAGTTTAAGTGGCCATCCAGAGTTTCACAGTCCACACCGAGCTGAATGTTAACTGATACGTCTCAAACCTTATTATCAAAGACATAAGGTATAACGATGGTCAGTTAAGAGTTGGTATGCATGTGTGGCCTCTACTAGTTATCTGGGGCACGCTTTACAAACTGCGCTGCAACTTCTGTTGCGATGGTTATATGGCGTGGCGTCCGAGTAAACCTTGGTATATACGTGCATGTAGTTTTCAATGTGTATTTTCATTATTTTGTAACGAGAGTTCCGACTGAACGTCTAGCGACCTGAAGGTGAGCCAAGGAGATTTGGTAGAAAAGTATCAAGTTCTGGCGCTTCCGCGGCCATTGTGTGTTTATTAGCTAACGATATATTTTGTAATAATGATGTTTGTTTGTTTTTAAGTTATTTATCTATGGGACAATAGTTTCCTGAAAGTAAATAACGTTCATTTCATTTTATTTCAAGCAGCATAGCTTGATACTCTTGATAGCTTTAAACGAAACGAAGGGGACAAATTGCCGAAATCATTGCTTCGAGCGAGATCGCAGCCTATTGAAAAATATGGCTTCAGTCGAACCAACTGAGCGATCGAGCGACGAGCGGTCAAGGTGTGCCCATAAATAAGTATAATTTTGACAATTCCATTGTCAAGACGCAAGGGCATGTTCAGATATTTTGAGCAACTTAACCGTTCCAATACATATATTTGACGGGGACTGGAGTAAAAAACTTAGCTTCCACACTTATTAAATTCAAGTCAATCATATAAGTGGGTTTCAAATGTTATATGCGGTTTTATGAACATTAATCGCACACTAAACTAGAATTCGTAGTAAAGTAAGGCTATGAACCACATTGTTTACTTTATTTCTTACAAACCTAAACAAAGCCCAACAAAGCATTGAAGATAATTTACCTAAATCCTAAATCTATTAATTAAACCGAGCACAATATTACTTACACTAAATTACGCTTTCTTCGTACAAGAATAAAGCTTAACGCCAAAAATAGAATAAACAACACAAAGACGCCCCAGAGCACTGTCCCTAAATCACGAGCGAACGAGAAATATGCAGAATATTCTCGTACAAATCAAATTAGAGTACTTTCTGAGGTAACGCCGGGAAAATGAATTTATCCGCTTTCTTCGTGTTTCTATTTAGTTAAGCCTTTTTAAATAAAGGGGTTGGTTAAGAGCGTTTTACCCTTTTGATTATGTTTTAAATTTCAAAGTTATTATAAAGGATTTTCATTAGTCTTTTAATTAAAAAAACCGGAAGTACATTGTATTTTAATCCGACAATGGGAATGGATAATGATTTTAGATTTGTGGCCCGATTTTTATATTGCTGTCAATGTTTTTTGTCAGAATTCGATTTATTCTGGTGAATGGTTGCCTATTCTGTTCATAATAAGCACAATTTAATATGTTAAAATGTCAATTGACGTACGAATATGTCCAAAAAATCTACTAACTACAAAAACACATAACATATTCGTAAATCAACAGAATATTACATTCATATTTTATCCCAAATAAGGTCTAATTATATTACACCCAAAATGAGGACCTCTTCAAATCCAAATGTAACCAAAAGACGACAGAAAATAAAAATCGTTTCCTGTAGGTATAGGTATTAGTGTAATAGAATAGTAGTTTATTTGCTTTAAATGTAGTACAATTGTGGTGTTACAATGGTTGAGTGAGCGTACATTCACACTTTAATAAGTCATGCTGACCATTCTTTGCTGCTCTCAAAGTTAGATTCTTATGGGATTAGAGGAACTGCTAATGCTTGGTTTAGGAGTTATTTGTCTAATAGATCAACATTTCGTAAAATTCTGTCAGGAGTGTCTCAAGGTAGCAATCTGGGTCCCTTGTTGTTCTTACTGTATGTTAATGACCTCCACAAGGCTTCAAATCATAAATGTATTCTCTTTGTAGATGATACCACAATGTTAATAAAAAAGAATGATCAGAGTAAATGTGAATACGAATCCGATATCAATAAAGCTTTATTGGATATCTGTGACTAGACAGTTAACAACAGCCTTCATATCAACCTTAGTAAAACCAGTTATATGCTGTTTCAGTCTCATAAAGCCAATCTTGCCCCGTTAAATATTGTGTTTAATAATATCACATTAGAAGAAAGGGATAGCATAAAATTCTTAGGGTTGCATTTGGATAAGTTCTTTAATTGGAAGGAACATGTTAATTCAGTATGTTCCAGATTAGACCGCTGTGTATTTGCCTTAAGAAAAATTAGAAAAACTGTTTCTACCGAAGCTGCACTTTCAGCTTATTACGGATATGTCGCTTCAATTTTAAATTATGGTATTATATTATGGGGAAATTCTGTGGATGCGGAAAGAGCTTTTAAAGTACAAAAACAATGTGTCCGTGTAATCTCAGGCTCTTGGTACCTGGCTAATTGTGAACCGATCTTTAAAACATTAAACATTTTGCCGCTGGCCTGTATGTACATCTTGAAGCTCTGCTTATTTTTCAAAGCACAACCTGGGCTATTTGAATTACGTGCCGATGTTTGGCAAAAAACCCAAAGGATCTATTACAAAAATCTTCTCAATCAGCCGCGTTGTCAATCCGATATTTACAAAAGATATGTTTATAATATGTGTATCCGGGTCTACAACAAATTACCTGTATATAGTTTAATGTTTGCAGGTCGAAAATTTGACTGATACTGGTACAATAACTACAAATGACTGTAACATGTTGTAAGACGTATTATGAGGCAAATAAATGAATTGAATTGAATTGCTAATTATTTCCTTAATAGCTAAATTATTTCTTAACTTACAATAACTATTTAAATATTTAGGTAAATTATAACAATGTAAACAGAGAAGAAAAAAAACCGCGAGAAAAACAAATGCAAGTTTGTTTTACTCGCGCACCGAGGGTTCCGTACAAATTTTTAATTATCTCGTGTACATACGTATACTCAGTATAATTGTTTATAGCGTCATCTATCGGCAAATGTCTAATTTGCGCGATATAATGCACGTATGTTAGTTATTCCGATTACAAAAATTGTTATTTTATATTTCATAGAAATTTCAAGTGTAATAAACACACATAAAGTTGGTTAAATTGCAAACTGAATTCGGAATGTTTTTTTTTTTTCACATTTTCCTTCATAGCTTTTTTTTCAGTTTCGGAATGTACAATTTGAGCTCTTGCAAATGATACCCCACTTGACCTAGTCACTGGACATTGAAATTTTGCCCCCTCTTCATATTGGTACAATATGAAGAAAATAAATAAATAAAACTTTCTATGTGTCTGGGTTAGCGTTGTTCATAACTATTACAAATTTCAAATCGATAGCTTAAGTGGTTCTCTAGAAATTTAGCTATGTGACAGACAAACAGACGGACGGTCGGACGGACAGCGTCGCACCATAAGGGTCCTTTTGTACCTTTTTGGTGCGGAACCCTAAGAGCGTGCGACTTGCAATCCGGAGGCCGCGGGTTCAAACCCCGTCTCGTACCAAGGAGCATTTCCTGAAAGACTCAAAAAGTCCATAGTCAAACCCCTGTACAAAAAAGGACCAAAAAATAATGTAGCCAATTATAGACCCATTTCATTAATACCTGTCCTATCGAAACTGTTTGAAAAACTTATGCATTCTAGACTTGTCAATTTTGCCAATAAATATCAGATATTTTCAGACCAGCAGCATGGTTTCAGGGCTAGTAGGTCTACATCTACTGCAACTTTTGCTCTACTTAAGGATGTCGTACAATGTGTGGATAAAGGACAGCCAGTCGTAGTCCTTTTTCTGGATATGACAAGAGCATTTGACTTGGTTGCTCATCAGAGACTTTTGAAAAAGCTTGAGCACTATGGAGTGCGAGGAAATGTGCTTCGCTGGTTGGAGTCATACTTAAGTCACAGAACGCAGTATACAGAAATTGTTAGGAAGGAAAACAAATCTTTAAACACCTATAAATCGAACTGCAGAGAAAATAACTTTGGCGTGCCACAGGGCAGTGTCTTGGGCCCATTATTATTTTCATTTTACATAAATGATTTGCCTAAAGCCGTAGATTTTCCTACAGTATTATTTGCAGATGATACTTCCGTAGTAATACCATGTACTGATATGCAAATATTTGAAAGTGACATTAATACAACCCTGAACGCTTTGGTCAACTGGCTGGAAAATAATAACCTATCAATGAATGTAAGTAAAACTAGGTATATGCAATTTAGAACAAGTAGGAGACCAAACCTGAAGCTGAATATATCTTGTTTAGGTGATATTGTCAGCGAAGATAAGAGCTTTAAATTTCTTGGTATAGATTTGGATGAGCATTTAACCTTTAATGTGCATGTTGATAGTGTTTGTAGTAAAATAAATAAATTTATATTCCCGTTGAGGAAAATCAGACAAACAGTATCTCGAGAATCAGCATTACTGGCATATCATGGCTACATTATGTCTACACTCAGATATGGTTTAATAGTATGAGGTAGCTCATTTGATGTGCAAAGGGCGTTTATAATGCAAAAGAGATGTACGAGTATAAGAGCCATCTTCACACTGACACAAATGGAATCCTGTAAGCCAGTAATGCAAAAGAATAAATTGTTATCTCTGCCATCTTTGTACATATTTGAAATGGCTCTCTTTGTTCGCCTTAATGAAACTTATTTTAAAAAAACAGTGATATGATAAGTTACAATAACCGTATTTCTAGACAGCGCAATCTACTATTTTTGCCAAAAACTTGTCTCAACCAAACAGCTAGAAGTTCGTTTTATATGTGCATAAAAATATTTAACAGGTTGCCAGCTGACATAAAAGACCTTCCAATCAACAAGTTTAAAAAAAATATATATTTTTATGGCTTTGTGACATGTGTTTTTATTCCATACATGAATACTTTGATTATGAAATTGAACAGTTATAGAAATTTGAAATTGTAATAAATCACTGCATGATTTTTCTAATGCTAATAATTAATCTGACATGTTATTTTTAATATTTTAAAGTTATTTTATGTTATAGTGCGACTATACCTACTTCAAATTTGCATGCTACACTAAGCAGAGTATGGTTGAACTAAAATATATTATTGTACACCTTTGTAAACCCATATTCAGCAAATAAATAAATACAAATACAAACAATCATGATATATTTTCTTAAATATGTATCTTATGTTTCAGCCTACAACATCAAAGCACATTGTTAACTCCCGGGCTGTATTTTTACAAGCTTTTATTTAACTTGCAATGTACCTATGTATGTACGGGTCAAATTATACAAGTTAAATTTGACCCACTTCCCGGTTACCGATGAATATGAAAATTTACATACATATGTAAGTCGGGTGACAATGCAAGATTAAAGTACCATGGAGCTGCTCTGATGATGGAGACAGGAGGTGACCATAGGAACTCTGTGATAAAACAACGCCACCTAATTGTGTTTGGGGTTTTTAGAAGTGTCTCGATGAGTATTAGTTGCCTGTGGAAAGAAAAGTACAGTCAGCGATAAAAGCTTGTACCAAAAATTATTTTTTTGTCAAAAATTTATTTTAGTTTCAACATTTGAAATTAACTAAGCCCGTTGTCCATTGTACTATACATTGCAAAAACCACCTTCTGCTATTTATTAAAAGGTTTAAATTCAAAAACATTTCACCTATCATTGACCTTTGTAAGCAAATGTTTTAGGTTAAAGTAAACGCATGGAACGCATCAGAAAATGAACCCTAACCCATTAATCTTAAGGTATAAATTCGCATATCACAGCAAAGTTATGATGTACTTAAGTTTTTTACATATCGGACCTCAGGGGGTTGATTGAGAGGGATCGCAATTTTATGAATTGAAGGGATGTTGGGGTTCGATGAGATGTGAAGTGTTTTAGCCCACATCAAATGTTGAGGCAATTTGTCTACATAACTGATTCCTATTTCCATATTCTGACTATTCTGAGCTTTCAACGAATTTTCGATGGGAATATGTTATTTGAGTAACCTTGGAGATTTGGGTGTGTTAGAATATTTATTTCTTGGTAGCAGTAAAAGTGCAGGCACACTTTAAAATGAATAGAGTCAGACCAAGATAAGTTAGCAGCGATTTTGATAGCCCGACGGTGCAAGTGTCAAGTAAACGTCATAATTTCATAGAAGTTTGGCGTTTAAAATAACACTTGAACCGTCTATCTTGGTTTGATTCTAGCTACCTTACATATATTATATTAATACTAGTGGCTCTGTGAGCTGTAGACTTACGAGTACATAGTGTTAAGATTCAGAAGCTTAAAAAATGTAAAAAAAAAATACTTCTTTGAGCCTTCACAGAGTACTCGCAACGGTCTTAAGTGCCATAGACGCTAATGGCACTTAAGTCGTTTATGCCAATTTCTACCATTTCGAACATTTCCCAAAAAACGAATTTCACGAGAATCTGATGAGAATCGCGACCTGTAGAGGAGAACATCCGGTCATACGAAAGCAGATTGCCAGAGTCAAAAGGAAGACCGTCGCTAACGCTTCGTTCAATTATGAATGCAAAAGAACTCTTATCTGCCTGTTATCGCTTCACACGTAAAAACCGCTCCCACACAATCGAAGTTACAATCTCATTTTAAACGACGTGCTTTGCTCAACACGAATTTCATCTCTCTACGAGTCATCATTAAGAGTATGCTCGGTTCTCCATCGTCCATACAAACACAGTTACGCTTGATTTACGCATTTAAAAATGACTACTTTCATACGTTGTACTTACAATAGGATAAGGTATATCTATGCGTGTAATTAGTTTATGTAGTTACAGATACCATTGTTAAAAAACACAGGGAATTTAAGTTTTTCATACAAAACTTGTTTTTCCTCTATTTCGTTTGTTTTGGTAACCTGGAGCTATATAAACTAATTACAGGCATATTATATATATCTCAGGTCATTGTATGTGCAAAGTTTCATTACAATCCAACACGTAGTTTTAAAATGAGAACGGAACTCTGTTTGTATGGAAAGGTGTAATTCGACCAAGCTTGCTGCGGACTCTTAAGGTATGCTTGAGATGTAGACCGTCAAAAAGTACGCAAGTAACATATAACGGGTTAGATTACTACTGATGCTCATCAAGTTATTCATTAGCGGATTTTCAAAGTAATATTTTTATTATTATTTATAATTATTATAAAAAAAAAAACCAGTAACCATGAAACCTAGCGCATAATTATCACAATTTCCACCAACTATGAAAGCTGGGAACTGCTGGAAATTATCTCCAGACTTATTTTGTATTCAGTCATGTTGCATTTCTGCAATTAGCATACGAATCGTCGGTAAATAATGATGCTAGCTGAATAATTAGGTGCTCTCTGTTCATTTTAGAATATCGTTACCAGTGTCTGTATGGCTTCTTACTAGCTTCAGGCGATGAAATATAGAACGAAGCTCTCAGTAATTTTAGACTTTAAAAAATGATATGTATGTATTGACATATTTCTAAGGACGGACCTTACTGGCACTAAGAATGGTGCTAGTTCAGTGGTGTCACTCACGAATTCGAGCCAATCGTGCAGTCTGTGATGCGAACTGATCAACCTCGCGTTGTGGCGTTATGGCTCCTCTACACGATGGACCATCATAGTGGCCCACTAAGCTGGGCCAGCGTGTAGAGAGGGTAGTGGTGTCGGATGGCTTATGGCGCGCGGGATGGCGATGGGATGGCCGCGGTGTTGGTTTTTCGTCCGCACATCAAAGGCAGTGGACCAGCGATGGCTGTCCGCATCTACACCTGGCCCATCCCACAGTGCGTGCTCGAACGTGGTCGAGTGTGGACGTTCGTGCTGTGTATTATTTTGATTAAAAATGACGAGTATGTTGCCGCATCACGAAAGAATAAAGTTTTAAGAGTTATATCGGGGAGAAAGCGTAACATGGAACCCCAAACATAAAGACCAAAACTATAGAAATAAGGTAGCAGGATATTTAAAAAAAAGTTTTTATAACAAATAGTGCACGAATTAATTAGAGGATTAGGAAAATTACTTACTTATACATTACGCAGACATCTGTATATACAGTACATTCACAATTTAAATAAATAAATATACCAATAATAAAAGAAATAAATATTAGATACCTACATATCTAAACATATGTACATACATAAATTATATATATGCACAATATATATCTACACAGCGGCACATTAAGGAAGAGACAAGTAATGATTTTTAGTAAGGTTTCAAAGCTTTGAAGAGTTTATTGCACAAATTTAAATTGACTTAGTTGACAACCTGTCTGGCCTAGTGGGTAGTGACCCTGCCTATGAAGCCGATGGTCCCGGGTTCAAATCCTGGTAAGGGCATTTATTCGTGTGATGAGCATGGATATTCGTTCCGGAGTCATGGATGTCTTCTATGTATTTAAGTATTTATACATATGTATATAATATGTATATCGTTGTCTAAGTACCCACAGCACAAGCCTTATTGAGCTATCCGTGGGACTTAGTCAATTTGTGTAATACTGTCCTATAATAAGAAGTTTATTTATTTATTTATTGCGATGGATAGATAACATCCACCATAATCTTCTATGTCATTTCTTTTTAATTACTTTATTTTTGTGCAGATTAAGAAAAGGTTGGTACCTACGTGGCGTATAAATCAATTGCTGCAGCGGCTAATGCTTCCACGTCCATCTTGGAAAACGAATAGATCGCAACTGAATGTAGCCATCGTGTAGTGGCGGGTCAGCCATCGCATGGCCATCTCGCTGGGCCAGCGCTGGGTCATCGTGAAGAGGAGCCATTAGACTGCACGATTGGCTCGAATCCGTGTGCGTGATACCGCCGTAATGGCCCCGTTAGGCCCGTCCTTAGATATATGTTAATTTAATTTACATATGACTGAGACAAATCACAAAAAGTTATTCCTTCTCCATTAATATTATAATTATTAAAAACGTAAGACCATCACAATCATAAATTATGTTTTTTTTATCAAGACAAAAAGTCGGTTAACATTCAATTTCGTGTACAAAAATTACATAGGTATCTTTATATACAAATTATGAATTCATGATATATTCTGCAGATTTTAACTTTTTCAGGGCCTAAAAAAAAGGCTGATTGAGACTACGAGTGACCCTAGGACTGGCTCATTCTTAGGCCAAGGAATAGCCATATATTCAGCGTGGGAACGTGGCCAGCCTTATGGGCACCCTTCCGCAGAGGACTGATCTAGGGGGTATAAAGTTTTAAGTATTTATTTTATTAATTTTAATTTATTTAGTTCATATTTAATTAAAGTAATAGTTTATAAGTTTTATTATTGTTCCTATCACTGTTTGGTTATAATATATATATTATATCAAAATTATTTCTACGTGACCACAGAAAGTTTTATAACATACATATTTAGTAACCAATCTAAATAAAAACAATAGTATTTTTTACTCACGCGATACGATCATATCTTAATTGCGCAGTCCAGTTATACATTACTTCCCAATACGTAACAATCGCATAAAAGATCGGTAATTTTTACCGTTCTAATTTCAACCTTAAATTAACTACAACAAGGTAGTTTATTAATTATTGTAACGTTACTAACGTCATAATATGAATGCAAGGGTTATAGTTGTAATTTGCCCATTTTTACCACATCCCCTCATTCCACTTTCAACCTTAACATGAATATATAAGGTCGATTTTTAATGTCGACATAAAGTTACTAACGTCATATATGAACGCAACGGTTAAGTATAATAGTTCTCAATATGGTTATCTAATCGCATAGTTTGAAGTCGCCGCGCTTGCGTAAGCTTTTTTTATTCAAAATGGCGTATTTTTATATATAATTGTTCGTTTTTTACGACTTTTTGGATATGTTTTAGTTAAATTGGAACAGTGAATTAAGCTAAACAATTGTGAAGCGAGGGAGCTGAGAATACGATGTAATTTTAGTATAATGATGATTGTTTAAAATGGTTTCTTAATGAACTACATAAATACGTTTACAGTACATATGGGGCTACTTTATAGCACTAGTGCGAGAAGTAGCATATTACGTTACTGTGTCGAACATTTAAAGGGCCATATGTACTGTAAAACGTTGTACGATACATGTGCGAATAGGTAATTCGCAACTCGTGTCGAATTAAAACACTCCCTTCGGTCGTGTTTTAATTTATCGCCACTCGTTTCGAATTTCCTATTTTTCGCACTTGTATCGTAATGTACTATTTTATTAGCAATCGTATTAGGTATTTTGGAAAACATATTAAACAGAAATAAACTGTGCGAGATTTACAGAAAGGAATTTCAATAAAAACTAAAGACTGCTAGACATCTATTTAGACAAACAGAATAAAAACAGAAAGTATTTAGATAAATTCTAATACATACAGTCTTGAGTTTAATTTCCGTACCATTTGGTACCTTGTATTAGATATTAAGGATATCTCGAATGATCTTTTAGTTTTATTCTGTCAAGTGTTTGACAAGTGACAGATAGTTTTGCCGCGGTTTTGGTAAAATGTGACATTGACAGTTAGATTACGACTGAGAGGAAAAAACTCAAGCGATTGAAAGAAGAATTTGTATTGTTTTAATTGTAAAAACTCAAAGATAAATAAACTATTATAAACTAATTCAGTATTTTAGTGAGACATCTAATACTTGTCACAGTGACAATGAATATGAAAGTCGCTAGGGACCTCATGCTATTGTCACTGTGACAAGGTACCAAATGGTACGGAATTTAAATTTCTCGACCGTACAAACTCTAGTCAGATTTGTCGATATTCTAATCCAGGGGTATGCAACCTTTTTCGTGAGACTCCTTTATTAAAACAATAGTGTAGTGGGCTCTCTTAGATTTCGTTTTAGTTTGCTGTGGTAAAATTTATGGTATTTCTTTAATAGTTGAATTATCCAAAACCTCGGACAAAACATACATACACGTAGTAGCTATTTTTAATTATTGATGACCGGTCTGACCTAGTTAGTACGGTCGCCAAATCTCAAAAGCCCTCTAGAAACACGATTTAATTGACTCTGCTCGGCCTTACCCACAACCGGTATCAATGTGTTCGGACAGTTCTCCTGATCACCGTACATGCGGTAGTAAAGCGGAAAAATGGTGGAGGGGATAGTAATGACGTCACAAAGATGGCGGCCGGACCTATTCTTTTTGGCGGTGTATCTCGAAAACCACTTAACCGATTTTAATCATCGAGGTGTCAAATAATAGCTTATATTATGGAGATTATTTCCTTTTCTACAAACATTTACGTGAAACCTATAGGAAAAAAAATAATCACAAAAAACAGTTTTTTATAAAATTATTATTTTTTATTTTGTAAAAATCTCCGTAAATATTAGCATTTCGCAAATTTTGTTTCATATAAAACATATTGCTTCATTATCAAGGAATATAATGAGCCTTAAAACATACAGATCGAGTAATAAACAATGAAGCTACACTCATTTATTTGCGCATGGGTAACGATAACTGGCTTTTACCGGTCGAAACTGTGGTGACTGTTACGATACGTATTGAATGGAATTTATAGAGTATCGGTTTTAATTACTGAAATTATAATGACAATTATAAAAACCAGACACAATAATGTTACCTTACTTCGACGTTTAGTCTCTTTTTTCGTCTTAATCATAGGTAGGTACATATTTCTTTTTACTTAAAAATTTTATACAGGGTGAACTTTTAACCACCAGTCATACTCTGCGCAGCGACTTTATAGGTCATACTGAACAACTTTTACTATTAGTAGTCCCCAAGCCGCTCCGAGGCCAGATTTAATTGACTCAGCTCGGCCTTACTCACAACCGGTATCAATGTGTTCGGGCGTTTCTCCTGATCACCGTACATGCGGTAGTAAAGCGGAAAAATGGTGGGAGGGGATAGTAATGACGTCACAAAGATGGCGTCCGGACCTATTCTTTTTGGCGGTGTATCTCGAAAACCACTTAACCGATTGTATTCATCGAGGTGTCAACTAATAGCTTATATTATGGAGATTATTTCCTTTTTACAAACATTTACGTGAAACCTATAGGAAAATAATAATCACAAAAAACATTTTTTTTTATACATTTGGTTGGTAGGTTTGTCTTATGTTTTAAAGCAGTAAAATCTTTCAAGTCGAAACACAGTATAAATATACATTTTGGTGTCTAATCTAAAAGTATGATGTTCATTGTTTAAGACTGATTAGTGATTACTGAATTAAATAACATGCTATTTGTTATTTTTGTTTTATTTTTTAAATCAGGTATTAATTTATTCACTATGTATCACTATACAGGCAAAATGTGTATCATAGTTGGTCTGTAAGTACTTACTACTTGTGTCGAATATAGGTATAAGATGAAATTTTAACCACCAGCCATACTCTGCGCAGTGACTTTACAGGTCATACTGAACAACTTTTATTATGGGACCAATGCCGAATCACGCAAGAAAATTTGGATCTGGAATGACACCCACTGGCTGTGCCCTACCACACAAAGCGAGATGACATTCACAATGCCCATACCTCTCTTTTGGACGTAGTTTAAGGACGTACCCGGGTCCATGACGCATGCTCGCCACACCGCTGCTTAAAATAAGCTGACGCACCGTAAATTGAACTGCGTAAAAATCGCAAAAAATATTACACGGAGATCTTATGGCAGACACCGTACCGGTGACGTAAAAGACGCAACTGTTTTGCGAACAAAAAAGATTCGCGTTAAGCACGTCACTGCGATTCCGTACCGTCACCGTTTTTTAAACAGCGGTGTGGGGAGCATGCGTCAAAAACGGTACGCATACGACGCGTCACTGCGATTCCGTATCGTGACCGTTTTTTAAGCTGCGGTCTGGTCGCACCTTGTATTGTATTGTATTGTATTGTATTGTATTCGGGCGATTTTTCCGCAACTCGACGACTTGCGCCTATTTTGCGTGATATGTTGGGGGTGGGCTAGTCCTGCCAGCCCAGCTCCTCGAGGAATCCTATCAAACCTTTGATGTTGAGTAGGACCTCGGGGAGGTCTCTCGGAGATCCGAGATGTTTAGCCCTGTATGGAGTCACTCCGCTGCATTCTAGCACCACGTGAGAGGCTGTTTCTTCTGTCTCCATGCAACCTCGGCACAGGGGAATGTCTGTGACACCTGTTGTGAAAAGATGTTTGTTAAATAGTCCATGACCTGTTATGACACTGGTTACCATACTCAGTCGGACCTTCCCTAGTTGCAGGAGCGCCCTTGTGAGTTTTCCGTTGATGCCAGGCATGGCTTCTTTTGCCTGTCTGCATCCAGTCTGGTTCAGCCAGTGTTCTGTGTGTAGTTTCCCTGTACGTGCCAGCAGCATTGAGCGTACCTTGCTAAATGGTATCGGAAGAATCGGTTTCGGACCAATCGCCCCCGCATTCGATCCTTGCCTGGCAAGCTCGTCCGCAGCATCGTTACCTCGGGATCCACTGTGTCCCTTGATCCATTGTAGGGTGATCTTGTTATTATGACATACCTCCATTAGTCGTTCGTGGCATTCGTGTATAAGTTTGGATGTAACTATATGGCTATTTAGAGCCATTAAGACTGCTCTACTGTCGGAGAGTATGCGGATGGAGGATCCTACTACCTTCCTTGCAGTGATGGCATTCACTCAGCTCTCAGCACTCAGCTTGGAATACCGAGTTATGGGCTCCTAGCGGAGTGGTGATCGACATGTTCAGGTCTTCTGAGAAGGTTCCAGAGCCCGATCCGCTGTCTGTTTTGGACCCATCAGTGAAGATTCTCAGCTCCCGGGGATTGAGTCCTTCATGATTGTCGTCCTCATATAACTGTATTTTGTACCTTTTATCGAAGATAGCTTGTTTGTGAATCCGGTCCGTGCCTGACCTAAGCACTGGAAATTCGTCATACACCTTTTCCAGGCATTTTGTGTGAAGAGCTCCTGTGATGTTAGACCATATCTTGAGGGTTCGCAACCTTACCGCTGAGAGACTGGCCTCTTGCTGTATGTGTAGGTGCAGCGGTGGAAGGTTTAACATGACCTCCATGACTGCAGTCGGGGTAGACCTCGTGCAGCCAGTGGTGGCCGCGCATGCGAGCCTTTGAAGTCTTTGTAGTTTGTCTCGTACGTTGCCTAGGTTTGTTCTTGGCCTCCAAACCACCGTAAGAGAGTAAGGGGCGGATTATCGTCTTATAGAGCCAGAGGGTAATTTTCGGGTTGAGTCCCCACCTCTTACCAATCATCCTTCTGCACTGCCAGAAGACAACTCCCGCCTTGTCTATCCGTTTGTTGATGTGTTTGTTCCAATTGAGTTTATTGTCGAGAGTTAGTCCTAAGTACTTAACTTCATCGGACAGCTGTAGCTCAGTTTGGAAAAGTGTTGGTCTGGTAAAGTTGGTCGCACCTTTATATGGGACAGTCAAAATTTTTTTCGCGATTTCGGAATTGGTCCCATAGTAAAAGTTGTTAAGTATGACCTATAAAGTCGCTGCGCAGAGTATGACTGGTGGTTAAAAGTTCACCCTGTATAAAATTTTTAAGTAAAAAGAAATATGTACCTACCTATGATTAAGACGAAAAAAGAGACTAAACGTCGAAGTAAGGTAACATTATTGTGTATTGGTTTTTATAATTTTAATTATAATTTCAGTAATTAAAACCGATACTCTATAAATTCCATTCAATACGTATCGTAACAGTCACCACAGTTTCGACCGGTAAAAGCCAGTTATCGTTACCCATGCGCAAATAAATGAGTGTAGCTTCATTGTTTATTACTCGATCTGTATGTTTTAAGGCTCATTATATTCCTTGATAATGAAGCAATATGTTTTATGCGAAACAAAATTTGCGAAATGCTAATATTTACGGAGATTTTTACAAAATAAAAAATAATAATTTTATAAAAAAACTGTTTTTTGTGATTATTTTTTTTCCTATAGGTTTCACGTAAATGTTTGTAGAAAAGGAAATAATCTCCATAATATAAGCTATTATTTGACACCTCGATGATTAAAATCGGTTAAGTGGTTTTCGAGATACACCGCCAAAAAGAATAGGTCCGGCCGCCATCTTTGTGACGTCATTACTATCCCCTCCACCATTTTTCCGCTTTACTACCGCATGTACGGTGATCAGGAGAACTGTCCGAACACATTGATACCGGTTGTGGGTAAGGCCGAGCTGAGTCAATTAAATCTGGCCTCGGAGCGGCTTGGCGACCGTACTAAGTGGGTAGTAATCCTGCCTAAGAAGCCGATGGTCCCGGGTTCAAATCCTGGTAAGAGCATTTATTTGTGTGATTAACACAATATTTGTTTCTGAGTCATGGGTGTTTTCAGTGTATTTAAGTATTTATAATTATATATATATCGTTGTTTAGGTACCTACAACACAAGCTTTGTTTAGCTTACTGTAGTCAATTTGTGTAATAATGTCCTATAATATTTATTATTAATTATTTATTTATTATTAATAAAATACTATTATTCGCCACCTAAAATCAAAAGAGTAGATATACCTCATTGGGACATAAATAGACTTATGATGACGAATAATTAAGGCGGCCTTCACATAACATGTGCGAGCGGGACGTGCATATACACGTGCATGGCGCCGTCTCACACACACCGAAGCGGGGTGTGGATCCGCATCATCGTGATAACCACGCATCCCATAAAACGGGTGTGAATATAGACGCCATGTTGGGGATTGGAACCGTGTACAATACGAGTCGATTTATAGCCGTTAGCAGCTTGCATTTGGGTTCGGTTACCACACAAATGTTAACAAGGAAGATCAGAATATGCAACCATCAATTTCTCCATGATTTCATAATCAGATCCTGACCTATAATACGATATAAATGTCATGTAAAAAGAAAAAGTGACCAAGTCTTCCAGTACCCAGGGCTGTAATTGAACCAGCGTCCTCTACTATCACGGCAGGTGCCTGAGACCCTCGGCCGGGCCACAGCGATATGGGTCAAGTTTTCCAAGTACTAAGGCTGTCCCTAAGATAGAACCGGTAGAACAGTATGGTTCGACCTCTTAACCGAATCAACGCAGGTGATTCCGGTGTGGCGACAGAGAGATCCTGACCTGCTAATAACGAGATCAACTGTACTTTTTCAAGAAAGTAGTCTTAATGAAATTTTTTGCGAGATTTGAACCGAAGTTTTGCTCTAGTTTTAGCCGAAACCGAAACTTCCGTCGGAGTTTATAAATAATAAAATGGGCCTAGCGCGAACATTGATTACCAAATACCTATTTTTCATCTCCCCTTTCCATCGCATAACTCGAGTGATAGAGAGGCAAGTAACGAAATTGTGATTTTCGTCGTTATGAACCCAGAGCCGCGAATTTCTAGGATTGAAATAAATTAAATGTTTTTGTTATTGTTCTTTAATATCAGTATGACCTACTTTACAGTAAGCTTTAACAATTGTAAGGCAGCCGTCCGCGCGCGCTGTGAACGAATGTGGCTAATTGGAAGAGCCGGCTTCATTACGGTTTGCGGGTTAAAACTGGAGCAGTGTGAGGGTTAAAACGCTATTCTTCTACCTTTTGTTCGTGGAGAACGCCTACACAATTGCAGGGGTTGAAAAGGGGAAAATAGGCATTTATATATAACTTTATACAGAAAATATAGGTTTTCCCATACAAACACAAAGTAATTGGGAGAATCAACTTTTTAGCGTCACTCGTTGCCACGGTTACGATTAGTTGTCCAGGGGACAAAAGTTCATTGAAATACTGAGTTTATGGTACTTAAATGTATTAAACTTGCGTTTTTGTGGTCGTTATAACCAATGTCCATAATGGGCCCCCTACTAAGCATGTTAATAGAACGGCATACAACGTCTCTTCAAACAAACTGTGCCACTGTTGTCCCTTGCACAACGAGACAGGATAACAAAACAAAAAAAGTTGATTCACCCAATTGCCAAAATTAAAATGGATTTTTAGCAGTACGGCTAATGAATTTAAAATGCATCTGGACGTTTTGAGTATTTTCATTGCAAGTATCTACTTCTCAAGTCTGCCGAATCGGCGAATACCACTTATGGCTTGAAAACATCAAAAAATAACTATGAGCTATGGCTATGTCGTCGTCGGCTATGACAGGTCCCTTCACTCAAGGAACTTAAGAGATGCAGATGAAATAATGAAAAAAATTGGTATAGGCACTGTATTGGACAACGTATACCAAGATATCAGGACCTAAGTAGTGACAAGTTGGAGGAGGAAATCCACGAATAGATCAGACTGGAGAGATTTGCTTGACCAGGCTAAGGCCCACCAGCGGCTGTAATGCCTCAGATGATGATGATAGGCACTCTAGGGAACTGATACCAAAACAGACGCCTAAAGCAATATAATTAAAAGCGATCAACGCAAATCACCCCATGATCGAATCTTAAGTGTCTCAATTGGCGTCAATACCGTCAAGAGAAGCTGTATAGACTAGTACGCCTATTGTTTAGTGTTGTTGTGTGGGCTAAATTAATCCAACTCCAGTGAAATGGCAAGGGGACTCTATGAGCTTAAGAGAGGGCATTTACCCTGGAAGCTTTTGGGCTTTAGCCTAGAAATTTGAAGAGGACATAAGATACGGGCCCCGTGCGATACTTGCGACAGAAGAAATAGCGCAGGGTTTTAGCTTTTATCTGCATTACTCTGAAAATATACATCCGTTAAAAATTTTGCTCGTCAAATCCCTCGGCGATATCACTAGCTATTTTATACTAAAATTATACTGCTATGGTATGCAAGATAAATAAATGAAAACTAAACATGTTTTCGTGACTTTTTCTATCAAGCCAACTTTAACCTTATAATGCTTGAATGGAGTCTACCGTTGCAAATAGTCAAGAATATGGTCATACATACACAACAAACCTGCCCTATAGCTATAGGCAGGCAAATGAAGAAGACCGTAACTGTTTCTATGTTTCTTTCTTTTGTTATGTTGTTATACTTTTGTATGTCATAGTTCATCACGAATAAATGCAATGATTTTTGATTTCGTACCTCGCCGAATCGCCACACACCGCCGCCTGCTTTATTTCCGCAATTACTATGATTGCATTTTAGCTTTGTGCATATGACATTGACGATTGTGAATTAACTACTGTTTCTATTAGAACTCTGACCGCTTATCTGTCAATTGTCAATAGGCATGACAATTATTATGAAAGCAGGGTAAAAGCGTATTAGACATTTAAATTTAATTTTTATGTTACTTACTTTAGTGGACAGTAAACGATTTTATATTGTACTGTGTTATACCTATAACTTTGATTCCCTACGCATATTTTATTATTATTACCCCCGCTTCCCGACGAAAAGCAATCAAGCGAAACCGATATCATTCGCAATAAGTACGTGACGCAATCAATCAAACGGGACCTTAATTCATTATAAGCGACCTTGGGTTGGCCAGCCCTGTAATCCGAGTCCAGTGGTTCCCAACTTTTCCTTGGACTTTACAATACAATACAAATGTAAAAAAATAACGAACCTTCAGTAGATCAGTTCTTTAATCCCTAGGACAGTGGCCATCAACCTTTTCAACCAAAACATCAGCAAAAATTTAGTTGTAAAACATAGGCACACAAGACCACTTAGGTCTTAAGTAAGTATATAAATTACCAAATCCACTCACTGTGTTTTCCAACAAGAACTTTGAGTAACCCAGCCCTGTAATCCCTGAGTAAGTGGTTCTCAACCTTTTCTTGATTAAAGCATATTCTTAAACATAGGTTTTCTAAGGACAGTTAGCCTGTATGGTCCTATTCAAACGGTTGGATTCTCGGGCCCCGTTGAGAACCACTGCCCCGGGCTATCAATTGTGCATTACGAAGGCTTAGCGTGATGAAGGACCTGTCATACAGTGACAGTTCTGTCACTTCGGTCTTTAGGCCTTTCCTAAGTATGAGGTGTACAGGAACATTACTGTAGGAATCTATGCCATCAAAAACATAACGGTTAATTTATTCAGTCCCTACTTAAGGGACCTTTTGTCTTAATTTATTACGTAATTAGCAACATTACGTAACCTAACAACATCTTATAGTGACCATATCAATATTAAAAATCTTTTTCATCACACTTACTCGAAAAAGATCTTATTTCATGCAGGTGTACTGAAGGACAAATGCCTATTTTGTTCCCGCGGGAGTTATTGATTGTGAAAAAAAAAGCTTTTTTTTTTAATACTGTCACATATTCATACAAACCAAGTAGCAAAAATGAGTTTTACTTTTAAAATACTGACGATCATAATTTAATATTTTTGTTTATGTATAAAATTAAATAATTTTTAACAGCGGTTTAAAATATTTTTACATAATTTTCAATCGTGGCGTGGAATAGGTCTGTGCCCTCAATGCTAACCTGTCAAGAAATTACAAAATGGCGCACGAATGTTTGATATGTCACCGTATTTAAGAATTATTTCGTTTAAAATTTAGTTTTTTCTTCGCAAGTGTGATGAAAAACATTGTGTGTAACTCCGGGGGTAAGAATATACCCACCTCGTTGCACAATGTACTATTATGTTTTAAATTAAATAAAAAAATGAATTTGCAATCGCACTAAACAATCTAATTTAATATAATATGTACTACTTGTGAGATACATTGTGTTTTCATGCAATGGTCAAGTCATTTTGCTTATATGGTCACTATATCTTATCGTATCTTATCCCCAGATCTCATAACCCGAAGAGCCGAACGTGTCATTGTCGGGATTTTCATTAATTAAAAAAGTCGTGTTGTGAATTTATCCGATATCAATATCCCTGGCGCGTCCAATGAAAATCCCTCTGACAGTTCATCATTATATGGAACAGCTGTCACGTCAAATATTTGTGGATATTTTTTGGAAGCATAGCACATTAATTTATTTAGAAATGTAACATTGTAATAATATGAATGCGGTAAAGAAATATGTTTTTAACCACACCAACTGGTAAACTTCTTGATTGTTCAAACCTAATGAGAATGTTGCATTTTATCCACATGTGGGGCAAAGTAATCAGATGTTAATCCTTATGTTAGCTGCGAGAATTGAATTTTAAATGATGTTTTTTGAATGTTTTTTTTTTTACTAGGTACGTTCATTTGGATTTGATTTGATTTTTTTGGTATTTCATATATAATATTTTCCTCGCGTTGGTGTGGTGAAAAATGTTGTGTTTCACTCGGAGGCAAAGTTTGTTAAACCCTCGTGCCTTAAAATTCTCGCAACGCTTAATATTACACTTCTCAAACCACACGCTACGCTCGTGGTCCAATTTTGGAATCTTTCGGTTACTAGGACTACACAACAACTTTGCCCCCTTGTAAAACAAATAACTATTTCTTGAATTTATTTTTAACACAACTTTGGGAACATATCAAATATTATGATTTGTGTTTTTAAGTAGTCATTCTAAGTACTATATTTAAATTACGAGTATATACTGAAAATGATGTCATATATTAATGAACAAGTGACAAAGCCCTCCAGTGGCGAGGGGCGAATTCGAACCGGCGTGTTTAGCTAACCGGGCTAACGCCATGAGCCAATAGGCCACCCCGTCACGGCGGACTCGGTCCCAATTTCTCAACTATATGCCATCTTACAATTAGTAAGACTAGGCGTCTTTGACCAACTCTAAGGCCGAGCAGTACCTACGCGCTTGCGACAATACTCACTGGAGGGCTTCGTTAATTTATCATTTACTTTTTAATTAAGCTTAACCAAAAGCTACAAAAGGACTGTCATAGGGATACAGTCAATATTCCGACACAATTGTAATATTGTTAATGAATAAATAAATAATGAAAGACCATCATTCAAGTCGTGAGGTATCTTTTATCTTATCGTATCTGAACCCCAGATGTCATAACCCCCAACAGCCCGAACGTGTCGTTATTGCGAATTTTCATTAACTATAGATAAGCCGTTTCTCCGGAAAGTTTTCCCATATTGTCCTTGCACCTTAACTGACCAGTACCCGTACCATAAGTCACTGATAGTGTCAAAACTGACATATACGCTATCGAGAACGTCATTAACTTTCTATACATCTCGCTCGCACTTATATGCGAGTACAAGCGAGATGCATATAAAGTAAGTTGCCTTCTCGATAGCGTTTATGTCATTGCCGAACTGATGTGGATTGTGTTTCAATATTTCCTCGATTATACACTACAGGTATTTTTTGGTCACCCGCAATAATTTACGGGATTAATATATAGGTCATACTGAGCTAATTTTACTATGGAAACAACCCCGAAATGGCAAAAAAATTAATTGTCTGTTTCATACATTTTGGCTGGTTTGATCTGATGTTGGTATTTTCTATGGCAGACGTTGGTCACAGTAAACGTTGGTCAGTATGACCTATATAGTCACGGATATTATAGCAGGTGACAAAAAAAAACACCTGTATGTTCAGCAAACAACAATAAAAATAAATGAAAAATGTATTTATTTAGGTACCAACACAAAATGAATATAAATAAATAAAGTATGAAACGGACTCAACATTTTCTATATAAACTAATTCTCCTTCGTTGCTAAGTGTAATGTAACCCTCCAAACAATATAGCGCTCCTGAGCGATTATAAAGCCCCCTTTATTACGAGGATTTACTCGTGACATGGCTGTCTCGGTGTGTGACAGCCCCTTTATCACGAGCGTTAAGACATTATTCCAGAAAGGAGCATGAGAGAGGGGGGACTATGTGGTGTATATAGAAACGTGTATGTATGTATGTATGTAAACACTATTGTTTCTTACACACGTTAAAGCACTATAAAAATATACAATAATATGCCGCCGACCGATCGTAAGCTCAGGCAGATCGTGAAATTCCTAGGCATATCGTTAAACGTGAAAAGCTTTGTCTCGTTCCCTGAGTTCACGGAGCCTCCTATTTCTGGACAGTTCGCCATGGAATCTAGAGCTACACATAATTTGAAGAATAGAGGTTTAGATTTCAAGATACTCTGTTAGCACTATATTGTGTCGCTGAAAAAACTCCCTTGAGAGTAAAACGAGGCTAATAAGAACTTGCATGCTGCTTACGTTACATTGTCGACTACTAAGGTGAAATGTATTCCAAAGTGCAATGCAAATTCTTGCTAGTCTAAACCTCCCTTAATATCGCTTATCGAGCGATTTTGATGGAAACTACGATTAATTTCCTAATTAGGAGCTTCTATTTCCACAATAATTACCAAACTGTTGAACGTAGCTAACTGTATTGTATTTCACTATTAACACCCTCAGCACATTACACAGTAGTTTAATTATAACCCCTAGTATGTATTGTTATTAACTATTATTAACTAATTCATGATCGCTAGCACATTATTAATTATCTAGCCGAGACCCGATGTCGGTATATCGGGTTTCTATATTCCATAAAGTCTTAAGTATAAACTTGAGGTTATTCAAAATTAGACTCAAATTTAATAAAACAAGATTCTTTTTAAATTGCACCAGTGATCAGCTTGTTATTCTGTAAAGACTCAATTCCAATCAAGAAGCTACTCGAAAATTGAAGTCTAAAGCAAGACAATAAGATTCAAATTTAATTGCAGCGTTGATTGGCTATACAGATTAATCTAATGAGAGTTGTACATTGCAGTTTGATATAAGAGGAAATATTTCGCTAAATTAAACCTATACTCATATACATACGAACGTTACGTAGGTACGCTTCCGAGGAATACTTGAGATTTCAAGAGTCCATTCTCGACTAGCCGCCCACAAATAAAAAAAATACAAATAAATATATAAAAAAATTTTTTACAAAAAATAAAACCGACTTCAAATAAAAATTACCAAAAGCGCCATACATGTACCTAGAACATTTGAAGAGTTCCCTCGATTTCTCCAAGATCCCATCATCAGACCCCGACTTGGTGCCAACGGGACCATCTCGGGGTTATACCCGTTCGATTTAAAAAAAAAATTTGAAAATCGGTTCACGATTCTCGGAGACATCGAGTAACATACATACAAAAAAAAATTCAATCGAATTGAGAATCTCCTCCTTTTTTGAAGTCGGTTAAAAATTACTCAAAATACAATGGTGAGCTATAGAAGTGCAGCTATAGAATAAAATAAAGAATGTAACAACCTTGAAATCAAAGTTTGTATGGACTAACGTCAATTATTGATAGGGTTGCAATATGAAAAAATGTAAATACCCTGACAAAAGTCAGGTCACCCTAAAGATCCTGAGTATCCTGACATCTCCTGGACGGTCATTTTACCAAACCCCACTGGGGTCTCTTTAATTAGGCCTCCGTATCTAGAAGTTTTTTTAAAGTTACAAGCCACCATATACTGTAGCTACAGCTCCAAGTGTTATCCAGCTTTTAATGATTAGATGAGGCTTCTAAAACCCTGACACTAACGAAGTCCCTCGTAAATCTGGCTAAGGACGAAAAATCCGGACATGTTAAAGGAAATTCTAAACATTGACGACTTTGACGTCAACATACAGTTTCCTCTTAACGCAAGCATGCCTATTTTGGTTTGCAACAAGGTGGCAATGTATACACTATGAAATGTACATCGACCGTAATGTATGCAAGACGCAGTGATTGAATCGTTGCGTATTCAACTATGGAAATGAAATTCGCACTAACTAGTAGCAGGCAACTGCATCTAATAACAGATGGCTGCTTGTATTGTTTGTTGGTTTTGGAATACGATAATTTCACTCTATATTAATATTACTTTCATCATTTAATGAGGATATCGATTGTCCGAGTAACTACGAGTACACTGAAAGAAATGTTTGCATAACTGTAACAAAATTTTGGTTACTGTTTACACAAAAATTGGGACTTGCGAACTATGTGTTATATGTTACAAAACCGTGTTTGGCTATCAGTGTTCAGGTACTGGGTATACACTACAAAATAAATTTGTAAATTTATGCAAAGTTTATTTTCTTATAACCGTAGTTTAGTTATTTAGTAAAGTTACAAAACCAGTTCGGCTATCTATTTTTTTCAGTGTAAAACGATATAGCGCTGCCTATGAATCCGATGGCCCCGGGTTCGAATCCCGGTAAGGGCATTTATTTTTGTGATGAGCACAGATATTTGTTCCTGAGTCATAGATGTTTCCTATGTATTTAATTATTTATAAATGTGTATATATTATATATTGCCTAAGTACCCTCAACACAAGCCTTATTGAGCTTACTGTGGGACTTAGCCAATTTGTGTAATAATGTCCTATAATATTTATTTATTTGGGTTTTGGACCGACACTCAAAGAATTGCATTTATTATAATTATTATTTTCTAACGAAGCTGATGATTTTTTTTTAAGTAATAGGCTGCAAACGAGCAGACGTGCCGCCTGATGGGAAGCAGTCATCGCCGCCCATGGACATAAGCAACATCGGAGGAGCCACTTATGCGTTGCCAACCTTTGAGAACCCTAAATACCTGCTGATGCTTAAGAATAAAATACGCATATAGCTAATGTCACTAATGACAACATAGTTACTCGTAAATTTAAAAAAGTCATATTTAAATTTTAATTTGACACTTGGAGAGACTTTACACCTCCAAATTTTATTAGTATTAGTACTCTGACATTGGGGACCTTTTACATCTCCAGATTTAATGTGTTTTTAACCATACAGACTATACATCTCTATTGTATTGTATTAATTATTTATTTTAAGATTATTATAATGTAATGTTTACCCAGGTATTGGCTGTTGTATTTATAAATGTTGTTATGTATTTTTCATGTCACTATATGATGTTACTATAAATGTTGTATTGACTTGTAAAAGAGCCCTTGAGGCCTACTTGCAGAATAAATTTTTGAATTTTGAATTTCAGTTTAAATTTAAATTATGTAAGGGGCAAACTGACATATTTGCTACGTGTGCGTAACTTACTTTTTATACATCTCGCTCGCACTAATACGTGAGTACGAACGAGATGCATAGAAAGTAAGTTACGCACACGTTAGCGAATATTTCAGTGTCAAAGTGTTGGTAGCCGTACTCAAAGCATATTTTTTAAACTAGTATAGCTACGGTACTCGATGCATTTTAATCAAAGTGAAATTGAAAATGGCAATACCATTAACACAGGGTCGATATTTTACATTAATTTAAAAGATGTGAGAGAATAAATAAAAAAGTTACACATAAGCGCGTTAAAACATAAGTTTTTTCAAGCTTTTTTTTGGAAAATTATATTTTTTTGTTATAAAAAGATGCTGATTGAACTTTAATAATGAATGTAAATTACCAAGAAGTTACACCATAATCATTACGTATTATGAACAGAATAAGACATTTTTGCGAAATGATTACAAAGTAGCAACGGGACCGGCAGCACGGCATATTCGAGCCTAATGAAGCGGGAACCCATTACACCGCGACTGTAATAGTAGTTTATGGCACTGCTACATAATGACAAGCATTAAGATACGAGTGTGGGTTTTTGAAACGAGTTCTCATAGGCGCATTGAAATGAAAGCAAACTGTTTGGTCGCTATTTTAACTTGGGTAAGTTTTTTTTTTTACAGAAACGTAGATACTTATCTTTTTTTATTTGATTATACATGTTTCATAGTCTTATACGTTTATTAGTTTCTATATACGAACCAGCATATGAAATCAAACTTCCCCAGTGAAATCAAGTATTTCTATTTCCGTCACCAAATCAGCATTTACCAATAAATCAAACTTAGTAATTGTAAACCAATCCAACCAGACCGCCATCGACACCTCCATTCAAATCTAAAACGACGTAAGTTTGTACGAAAATGTATGTAAATGAGACTTCTCGGTTCAGAATTGTATGGAACCCGCTTCAAACTTCGTAATTGTTCTGTTTGCTGGGACTTGTTCTTTAAGTCTTTTGTTCTTTAAGTATTTTAAATTTTGATAATCTGCAGTAGGCCTGCGGGAAAATCCTTAGAGTTGGAAAACCAAGAGACAAATCTTTCAGACTTAAGTAACCGCCTTTTTAGGTAAGGTGTAGGGCTGAAACATTTCAGTGCCCCTAGTGTAAATTTAGTCGATAGCGAAACGTGACGTACGCGTTTGTGTTAAGTCTCATTTTGTATAGGTTTTTGAACAGCGCGCCAAGCGGGACGGTTTTGGAAAGTCAAAAATCTCATACAAAATGACACTTAACGCAAACGCGTACGTCACGTTTCGCTGTCGAAAATATTTACACTAGGGGTACTGTTTCAGGTTTTTTGTACCTGTACTTCTCTTGTATTTATAAAATACTTTTAATCCATTAAAATCAGATTACAATGGATATATTATAAGTAAGGCAATATGTCAGTTTGTCACTTGTAAGGCAGTCATGGTAAGGCTAATAATACATATGTACGGCAGGTCGATTACAAAGTATCAACAGTTTGGAACGTAAATAAAGAATAAAATCATACTTATTAGTAGGCAGATGTTATCTTGAACCACACAATGATGTAATCCAACTTGGTACTTGTAGATACCACAGATACTGTCTGCCAGATGAAGCTCAGCGGCATTCGACATTTTAAAACATGATGTTGTAGGTTTTAACGGTGTCAATATTTCTTATCTTCAAATTCGCAAAACTTATCTAAGTAGAAAATAATTTAGCAATTCATTTCGAAGTGATAGTTTTAGCATATTTACTTTTTTATAAGAAAATAAGATCGCAAAAGATTTTTTTTTTGCCGAAACGACCATACGACGTATAGTCGTATATATTTTATAGCTTCAATTGGATTAAAGAAGGCGTGGTTAGAACTTAGAACCATTAGGTTTCTTTCCGGGCACCTTACATTACAGTATACTGTAAGCCTAGTACAGGAGTAATGCGACAGTATATCGCCCGCGAAATAGACTATCCGTCGTTATCTAATTGCACTAATTAGAACGGACGGGTAGTCTACTGTCGCGCCGCTCCTGTGCTAGGCCAACAGTATATTACTGTTAGCGAGTTGCACTGATAGCAACATCATATTAAACAAAGTTCGGATTTTTTAATTTGTATGCGTCAGATACTGTGACATTGGCTAGCGGCCAACGAATAAGGATACGACCAACTTATGAGTGCGGTCGCCACAATGCAGAGGCGGCAATTTAGCATAACTTATGACGTATTTACATGGAGTATGGGACGAAGATGTTCGGGATAACGAGTCCTTCCTGTGGGCACTACGAAATAATAATAAACATGGGACAATATTACATAAGTAGTTATATAAATTGTGATAAACACACAAATAAATGCCCTTACTGGGATTCAAACCTGGGACCTCCAGCTTCATAAGCAGGGTCATTACCGACTCTAGGCTATGGAGGCCATTAATTTAACGTTTTGGGTATGTTTTTCTGAGTATTTAATAATATAATAGCTTTTAAGATATATAACGTTTAAACATGCTTATAAAGGTCAGTCAAGAAACTTAGGCTTGAAAGAACATTCCAAAGTCAAGGAGTTTCTACAGTTTCAGAGTAAATTTATTAGCTGTATTTACACTGACTGTGATCCTTGCTGAGATAAATAAGTTAAATAACTATTACGATTCAACTCAAGATACTACAGCATTAGGTTTTACAGGAGTTAGAAGTTTTCATAGGCTACAGTAACCGCTTAATGTCAGCTAGACACATACTTGTTTATCACCAACGGAGTACAAAAACTGTAAATCTGCGGAATCCATGCAAACGTGCGCACTCCGTGAACTTCTACCGAAGCACTTCATAAACTGCACACCTAACGTTGTCGGACTACAAAATTACATATGCCGGTGGCGAAAACGGGAAGCGATGACATCACGAACGGGGTTAGTAGAGCGTGGCGACCGCGGCGCCGAGTGTGACCGCAAGCGTAAGTTTGTTGCGTCACCGAAGGTTGCCCACGTGGTTTTGTTTACTTTCGGTCATGTCGAAAGGATGTGTTTTATATGTCAGCACTTATTGAATACTTGTGGATTAAAAATGGATTTATGAATAAGTACAGTATCTCCTGTCTATTTTAGACAACTACCGACTAGTCGCAATTGACTAAAATCTTATACGGTACAAGAACTCTCGAACATATTTCGTCGAAAATATACATCGAATGCCAAAATAAATAGGTAGACCAAGTTTGACTGACCAGTAGCCTTACCACGATTGCTTTAGCAGTGTCAGACTGACATATTTGCTAACGTCTGCGTAACTTATTATACATCTCGCTCGTAATAATTTTCGAGTACGAGCGAGATGCATCATAGAGATATAGAGATGTCAGTGTCTGGTGGTAGCCATACTGATGATAAGTTACCAAAGATGTTATAACTGACTTCTTCTTTACAACAGACTCGAGTCTCTAACAAGTTTTAACTTAACTCCAGTTTCGACTTCATGTTATGTATGAGTCAGGAAAACACAGTCGAGTATTAAGCAGAGGACTCAAAGGACCTGAGTCATAACCAACAATACTAAACCTACCTGTACTTCGACAAAACCTAGCCGTTTAGGTAGTAACTTATGTTTCCGGACATGAATAACGGATTAATTACCCTTCACGGGTAATAAAACTTCAATTTAGGCAGTAATTATGAAGTTAATAGCTTTTGTAATCATTCTAGAACGCAATTTGTATACGCAATCTGTTGTAAAACACCCCTTTTCAGCCAGGTTTTACCGCTAAAGCGCGTCGGTAAGTCGTAAAATAATAATGCAAAAACAATATTAACGCTAATAAAATACGATAAGTTCCTTTGTTCTGTTTTTCCAGTGTCGCCAACTCTGTTTTTCATAAGTTGCTTTAAGAATAACAAATAACTAAATGTGTAGAATGAAGATCCTCAGGCGAAAATTGTAGATGCTTGATATGATTACTATAAATTATTATTTTTAGTGGCTGAGTTTATTATTAGTGGCTGTACTTACTCATTATTATTAAAATCTGCGACTGAAGTCCACTTGCCTCTCAAGACCCCTACTTAGTTTGTTATAAAAAATCTGCCAGAGTCCATACTCTACTTCTAATTGTAGAAGTTGTACAGTCAGCATCAAAAGTAGTGGATGATACAACGCGCCAAAAGTATTTGATATTTCAGATAACTTTACCAAATATAGATAAATCTATAAAATTCGAGTTCAAAACTTTTTACAGTCTTAATTGTTCTACATTTAGAAACCATCCCTTTTTGTTAAGCTGTTACAGAATGATAGACACTTTTGAAGCGTTGTTTGATCCGCTACTTTTGATGCTGACTGTACAGTCGCCATCAGGATGCGTAGACAAGATGCCAATCGTTTACGCTCCGTAGCGACTCTGTGTAGGTATGTACAAAGTCCTTGATTTGACACAACATATGCTATTGCTATATTACATATTGCGGGGACAATCCCGCCAATCAGAGTTGAAGGGCTGGTAAAACAATCGCGGCTAATGACGTCATAAGGGCCTCATTATAACACCGTACACTGCGGTTTTGTTGTTCGGCTCATGAATACGGACATGGATCCCGAGCCAATCGTTAACCTCAATTGTTTCACGAGCGCTTTGAATCATGTCTTCTTGAACAGTCGCCATCAGATATATCGGAGCGGCAGTGATGCTCACGAATATCTGAGCACACGCTCTAGTGCTTTGACAATAGAAGCGTGTTCAGATATTTGCGAGCACCTTGGCCGCTCCGATGTATCTGCTAGCGACTGAATATAGAAGTGTGGTGAGAAAGCACAGCCGCCTATTATTTGATACCTAACTCAAATGTGGTTTTAAAGTAAGATTTTCCAACGTAAAGTGAGCTAAAATAAAATCTACTATCATGCGTGTGTTTCATAAAGCGACCAGACACTTTCAGTAATATATGAAAAATATTCTTATTCCTTTCCTCCATTCCAATTAATACATTTCTAATAATTCCAATCAATACTTACAAACATTAATAGCCAATTCAATCACAATATTGAAATTCAAATGCAGTCCGTACAAATTCTGAACTAAGCAGAGTATTTCACAAAATAATGTCTTAACAGAATATACGGGTAAGTAAGGTAAAATGGGGTGAGTAGGGACGAACCTACTCACCCCATTTTACGATACTGTAAGTAGGCACTACGGCTACGTATATTTTCGAAAAACTCTCAACTAGTTGATTGTTGCTTAAAATTCTCGAAAATACCTGGAATCGTAAAACACGTTACTAATAAACTTTTTGAAGCTTCAAAATAAATAATCAAACGAACTTACCTGTAAGTGATGTTCGATGACTATTAAACGATGTGATTCGCCCGAGTGATTACATTATTTATACTTTACTTGTAAATTATTCTGTGAATTTTAGCCGCAATTATACCTCAGCAGCAAAAATAAGACTTGTACTTGTATCACGCGTGTATTTATTATAAGGGAGCGGCGCATTGTTTGAATCCAATCCGCCTAATGAAGCCGGAAGCGGCGTCATATTGTTTCCAACATGGCTGACAACACTCACTTTAATGGATAAGTATATTCATAAAGCAAAACAGATGTAATTTTAAGCACAAAGTATGATATATTATGATTGTGTCGCTTGTGGTAGAAAGGAGGTGATTTTGTGCGTTCAGATTTCTCTTTCCTCTTCCTAAGCGACGAAGTTTCTAAAATCCTGTTTTAATGATAAGGTCAAGAAGACCATCTATCAAGTAAGACCGTTTACAAGCTTATTCATAATGACCCAGCCTATGAAGCCGATGGTCCCGGGTTCAAATCCTGGTATTTCTGGTAAGGGCATTTATTCGTGTAATGAGAATATTTGTTCCTGAGTCATGGGTGTTTTCTTTGTATTTAAATATTTATATATTATATATATCGTTGTCCAAGTACTCTCAACACAAACCTTATTGACCTTACTGTGGGACTTAGTAAATCTATGTAATTACGTCCTATAATATTTATTTATTTAGTATTTATGTATTTATTCATCGCTTCTAACTCTTCCGCTTGTACACATTCTCCACTTCACTAGAAGGCAAGTAGATCAGAAAAGTGAAGCTATCCCTTTCTAACTTCTGACTACTTCTTTTATGACGTACGTAAGTATACACATTCTTAGTAAAGTTCTTGCCCTGTGACAGTCTTTACCTATTTTCAATTTTATTTTGTATGGATGTAATTAGGTAGGTTTTATCAGTGGCAGTGTCCATAACCCGATTCCTGCCGGCTTGTCTAATATTAAGGTAGGTTGAGCACTTTTCCTACAGCTCAGAAGAGAGGGAAAGTCAAATTTGCTCCATCTTACCTATGAAGGTTTTTAAGCAGCGCCACTGTTTTCTATATAAACTTGTATGTATTTCCCATCACGAAACAATGGTGTTTGGGAGGCGTGCGCGGAGCCGAAGCCAACACGTAGAGCCCTTTTGACACTTGAATGAAATGTAAGGGGTACACCGAGCGGATGCTGCCCTTGCCCGTGTCATGGGACGCACGCAGAGGCAGCATCCGCCAGGGTGTAAGGACTATTTGAGAATTGATGGAATCTAAAATGAACTGGGCTATTGAACTAAATACTGAACTATGGTATAAGAAAACCGGACGCCTGCCTAATAAAACGGAATCCAATTTTATTTCCATTATGTATATAAAATCATCAGGATTAAATCACCCTCAAATATCATTCGAAGTTTTGGGATGAATCCAGAGGAAATAACAAGCTTCTAAAACATCCATGGAATTTACCTTATCATGCTTTGAATGCAAAATATTTCAATACGAATAAATCTTTCCCATTGGTTAGATTTGTATAATTTCAGCTGTAGTCATCTGTAAGGTTGTAAATAAGCTCGGCAGTGAATGCCGGATACGCGTATTATTAGTCTGATGAATCCGGAAGCCGCCATATTGTCCATCGTTACAGCTTTTCAAATTGCGGACAAGGCAGTTACGGGTAGAAAATTAAAATGGGGAGGTTGGTTAACTTTACTGTTACCATTATTAGGAGGACGGTATGAAAATACAATCTACCCATAATCAAGAGTGCCGCAAAGTATATGAAATGTAAGAATAAAATAAAAACATGAGAATACATTGAAGATCAACGATATTGAATTATAAGGCCTAATTATACATTGATTAGTGTTTAGTGTGAATTCATATATTTTTTATTTGCGTTTAGTACGAAATGTAGTTGTGAACTCGCACTGAACAGAACACTCATCAAAGTGAAAAGAGGCCCTTAATAGTCATGATGGATTAATGATAATTTAAGTTTTCTATAACACTTTTAAATTGAAATTTATTTGTAATATTTATCTCTAAATAGTAACAATTTTCGTAGGAGGAAGCACCTATTTAAATTTAGGTCCCTATTTAAGCTAATTTTGTGAACGTCGCTTATTTTATTACCTAATTTACCTACTCAATATAAACCAGCGTAGGCAGGCATTACACCGTAGCTCAGTGTTGGTTATAGATAGGCTTTGCTCGATTATCCATACCATTAGTGATTCACGTGGGCTCCTGGCGATTTTCTGCCCACGCACCCTTTACATTATTCATTGGCAGGTAGTTTCAATAACTTTGATATACATCTTAGGTTCCGAGAGTGCTATCTTAATTTATAAAGTTGGAGAATGATTTGTATTGTGCAACCAGCCAAGCCGTGTATTTCGATTGACAGCTTTTTTACATTACAATTACCTTAGATATATTACGTCAGTACTTTGGAATCGGAGCATAGTTTAGTTAGTCGCCCAAATGAACATTCGCTGCGCATCTGTTACCAATATCAGCTCGAAAGATACTTACTTACGTACTGCTGTGGCGCAGCGACCCGAAGTGGATCTTGGCCTCCGACACCAAAGACCATTTCTGTCCAGTCGACGGCGCCGATTTCGCTAAGGTTTAGCTCAAAAGATACAAAAGATAAACAAATATATATTCAAACTCAAATCTGCCAAATTCCACAGTCCCAGACGAAGACATCCTGGTTTGTAGGAACCGACCGCGCCAAGAAGAAGAGAATAGAATAGATTCCAAGATGAAAATAAATACTCCAATGAGCATAAGAACTGTCTATGGAGTACCAAAAAGTTACTTGTTTGAAATCGAATTGAAGTGTTGGAGTAGATAAAAAATAGCTGTTCCCTGTTTACTCTTTCTAATTCTGTGTATTGGTAAGTTTCACGAATAACCTCAAGCACACGAAAGATATTTATTAAGACATATATATGGTCTTTCACATTATATGCTTGCGAGACATGGACGCTAAAAAGAGAGGTGAAGAATATTTACAAGCATTTGGGATATGGTATTGGCGAAGGATGGAAAAGATACGTTGGACAGGAAGAGTAATCAATGAAGCCATCATAAATAAAGAGAAGGAAAAGAGAAACTTATTGAGCATTATTAAAAATTGAAGAAGAATAATGATCAGCCACCTGGTACGACACGACGACTTCATCTGTAATACCATAGGAGGGAAAATAAATGGAAGAAGAGGGAGGGGGAAACCAAGAAAAAGTTATATGAGCCAAATAAAGAAGCATGTTGGGGCTAGATCGAACAAAGAGGAGATTATCCGCTGCACCGCTCTCCAATGGAACGAATTGGTAAGTATAGACGCGTACGAGTATGCAGCTCGGCACCCTACGTAGACACGCGTACACACGCCAGTTGTAATGCATAGAATTATAATGTGAATGTTTGTTTATCCAAACTACTCGACACATGAACGATAAGAGTTTCGGATTCGGGTCACGTCCGCATAGCGCAGACGACAGGAATCATAGGAAAACGATTTGTTGGTTTACAGAATATTATCACGTAACTTTGCTGAGGTTACATTCAAGTTTGGTGGTAAAGGTTGTGACCGTAAAGGGACAAAATTTTGTCGTTTTTTCTGCCTACGGAACCTCGAAGTAAAAGTTTAGTTGGTTTCAAATAAACAAATAAATAGTATCAGTCATCATCATCATCATCATATCAGCCTTTTATCGCCCACTGCTGAGCATAGGCCTCTCTTCCAGTACGCCACTTGTCCCGATCCTGAGCTAATCGCATCCAGAAGTGTCCCGCAATTTTCCGAATGTCGTCCACCCAACGAGCCAATAGTATCAGTATCATCTAGAAAGTACCGAAATAAGAATTCTTTTCGGTGTTTTTTAGAATCTCAAATCGATTTACTTGCACATTTTTAACAATATAATTATATTCGTTATACAAAGTAAATTGAGGGCTTGTCCATATATATATCCAGTAAGTATGTGATTTGGTTTTTGAAACTATTCTTTTTGCATAGTTTGATCATAAAGTACAGATGTGACGAGATTATGGTTGTACGTAGATGCAGCAGCTGCGATTTATGACAAAATAAGTAATACTCAAACGACAATCTAATAACTTTTGTTCGGTCTTCACAAAAGATTTTTCATTAGGTTATTAGCATTTTATTTGCTTTCAGTTTGTCTCGATAGTAGTGCTCTCGATTTTAATTTAGTACTAGTTTCTTCCTGCGATTTCGTCTGTGTGATGATGATTGACAAACACCTCCCAAAAACTGTCGTATGAACATAATCCCCGGCCCACAAACTATCTCCATAGCAAATTTCTAGCTCGGTTCAGCAGTTTAAGCTACAGACACACAGAGTTACAATACCATTTATAATTAAGTTTTTTTTTATTAATCATACATGAATGTTAAAGTTATAATTGAGAAAGTTTGGATGTAAGGTGTACCTTGATGCAAAAGCTGAGTGCAGGTATAATATTTCAAATAACTAAATTCTTACTATTTACTCGTATAAATTAACGCAATACTTCCTCTCATGCCTAAAGTTTTAACTTTAAGCTGTTTAAAACTCCCTGTACTTTCCGTGCAGAGAATTAAGAACATGCTTCAAACATAACGACAATAGAGCCGAGGAACAGTCACGCGTCTAGACTTGACGTAGGTACCTGAGAGTCCACGGAACCATTCGCTAACAATATGACGGGGAATTTAAATCCTTGTTAGAAGTTTGAATTGAGAAATTAACTCAGTACCGTAACATATTAACTCTCCTTTTTTTAACGCTTATTACCAAAATTCTGAGTCAGAGAATTAGTTAATATATATTTTATCCCTTTCTTTCAAATTAGTAAGTCAAAATGACATATTGAAACAAAAGCTTAATAGCTAGTAGCGGCTTGTAGCGCGTTTATGAATGACGCCATAACATTTAAGCCTCGGACTTCCAAAGGACTGACATCCAAAGCAGGGCTCACGAATTCAGCGTTTGCGAACTTCAGACTAGTCCCGCAGACCCGCATAAGACTGTTGGGGTTATTAAGCCCAACTAAAATATATACAGCTAAAATAATAGCATACAAAAAATAACACATTTTGATTTCGTTGAGTAATTTTTTTTGCATTATTTCGTCAATATTGTATTGACCTGAGGGTCAGTAATGCGTTTTTCCTCAGAATGTTTATGAATAGGATAAGGCACTTACTTGCAATAATACAGTCTCCCCTCTCTCCCAGTATGCACGCTCCATCCTTCCTTCAACTCCGCTTGTATCCTCTCCAACGCCGCTTCATCTTCAACCGCCGTCCTCTTGAACTTCGGGCTCCCAAACTTAGGACTGGCGCCCAGCGTGGGGCTCCCGAATTTGGCACCCAACGTAGGACTCGCAAACTTGGGGCTGGCCCTGGGGCTTGCATCGCTTAGGGGGGAGCGGGGGATGCTTGGGCGGGGTGAGGGGTGGGGGGAGCTGGTGCCGCTGGGTCCAGGCGACGGAGAGGCCTGTTGCAGCAGCATTGTTCACGTCATCGCGCCATTGTGGGTGCTGGAAAAAGAGAAAAGATAGGTTATTGTTGTATCAATAATTTTAAGTACTGTCGCTTGGCGCAACTATGACCAATGATTTATATGAGTGGGAAACTTATTATGCGTAATGAGGCATTTAATCAATGAAGGCTTGGTATGGGATAGACTGGTAATCCAATAAATTAGTAAAAGACATACAATGAAAAATAGCAGTAAAAAAAGATCGATCTTCCATTAAAAAAAATACCTATTCGCGTTGTTTTTTGACTGTCAGACTAGAAATGTTGATATTAACTTTCACGATTTCTACACATTATTGATTACGAAAAGGGGACTTAATTGCGTATAATTTAGTTTTAAAATTACCTCCGACGTTCCGAGAACGGCGTCATCGCCGGCGTTGACAACACCGTCCTCGAAATTTCGGAGGTGATTATAAAACTAAAATAACTAAATTATACGCGACGAAGTCCCGATTTCGTAATAAAAAATAAGAGTAGAAAATCTGATGCTAAAGAGCTCTGCACACATGTTGGTGTATCTAAATTCATAACAAAAATGCAGCTAGAGATATTTCAGATCAAGTTGCGTACATTAGGTATGCACCTTCGTGGTGGGCTCACACCATCGTAACGTAGATGCTTGTCGGATTTAATAACAATTTTATTATTTTCAGAACGCTCCAAGAAAACGCGGGTTTTTTTACCTCCTTAAATATATTTTTGAACATTTTTTCACGTATGTTCGCCTAAAAATATTTCCCATCAAACAACCTAACCGTCAAACTGCATACGACACGAATTCAAAAAGAGAACGCAACGAGTTCCCTTTGAAATGGCAACACCGATTAAAGCCGGCAGCAAAAACTCCGGCCGACGCCAAATTGCCGCAAAAAAAATTGCGTAATCGCTGGAAGCGAGCACAACTTTCGAAACCTCATATTTATTTACAACTGGCGTTTAAATGTAAACTGTAAGCTTAAATCTTCAAGGTTGATTTTCACTTTTAGTGATATAGAAAAGGAGCTGGTTGGGAAAGTAGACGTTCGAAATATGAATGAGAATGGCGATTTTTCCATAGAGTTTTGTTTATTTGGCCCGTTTTTTTCGATAAAACGCGGATTAGGACGTCTTGTGATACGATTGTGCAATCTGAAAATGGAACGCTTACGGAAGACGGATGGGGAAAGGATTATGGAGAAAAAGTTTTGTTTGGGTTCATTTTGACAATATCCCTGTAAATTGTAATAAAGATGGCTTACTGAGAGTATGGGTCTAATAAAAAGAATCCTGAGAAGTCTACAAAGCGTTACTTGTGTTTTATATACATTTGAGGGACATTTCATATTGTTTGCGTTATAAGTAGTACGTAAGTAACAATATTTGTAATAAATAAAAATTAACCAGAGGTTTTGGAAAATACCGTCTTACCCTATAAAATCAATAAAAATAATATTCATTTAATTAAAACATTAAAACTCCTGTCTTTAAGACCAAGTTTGGCCCGGCCAGCCACATTATCGAAATCGGTGTGGTGGACAGAGCTAGGTAATGAAAATGTAAAATGTAACAATAAACTCCACAAAACAGAACAGTTCCGCTGGTTCCGTGCAAGTGGCATTTAACGTTTGTTGCGACATTGTACGTACTAAAGTGCTCGACATTTTCGTGAACCAATTCTATAGCCTTTTACACCTCTACCTCTACTATCTGGGTGTCAGTATCAGTACACATACATTAGGTACATACCTACACATACATAAGCTAGGTAATATTAGTACATTAGGTAGTTATGGCAATATTTTTCATCCTTTTTCATGACGTGTTCACATGGAATGAAAAAATATTAATTAAATGAATAAATATTTAGACATACAAATTAGTTTCGATATGATTATTTCTAATATTCAATTCACAGTTGATATGAAATACATCCGTAAAAGACCCAACAGGCATATTATTTGTCATTGTACCCATGTAAGATACTGTAAAGTAAGATTGACAGAGTTGGGCTAATGGGCTCCATATCTCAATTAAGACAGGAACAAAAACTGTATAATATCGTTTGAAAACTCTGCCACATTTTCCTCCGCCATTGTGTCTTAATCTCTTTGTCTGATTCTGCTGGTTCCACAGATCTCATTGTTTTGTTCAGGCCGTCTCATTGCGATGTAAGGGCGAGAAAGAGATGCCTATAATTTAGTTTATAAACAAATGTATACTTTGAAGCTTTGGTTGCCTAACAGAGGAGGGGTCACGGGTTTGAACCCCGGCCGCTGGTACCAATGAGTTTCTCACAAGTCTCGGAACTTATTTACGAAATATAATCAGATATTAACCAGTTGCTCTTTGTTGAAAGACAACATTATGATGACTTATGAAAAGACAACTACCATGACATTTCTCTGTTTGACCTCATGGTTGACTGGTAGGGAATGCCTTGAGGCATTAAGTTCGCCGTTTGTACAGTCACGCGTCACGCCCCGTGATTGTTGAGCTATTTAGGGTTCTAGCTCATTCCATAGCGTAAGTATTGGACAGCCAATTTAGATGGCTCAACGTTCACGGAACTTTTTGATGTGAAATGAAGTTTAAAAAAAATAAAGTTACTAAGAACACTAAAATCTGTGTATGACCAAAATAATCCTTTAAAAAGTGAAAGAGAAAAATTTAAAAATGGTGCAAATCGTGCTGGGTTTAGCGGTTGTAAAACCTACTTAACGTTATGAATGAAAACTCGGATTTTCTGGCGCATTTTTAATCCTGTTAAGGCGGCTTTTCTGACAGAGTTCCGCCAAGGCTCTTTACACAGGATTTTAATGATATCTGTAGACCAATTTAGATCTTAAACTGACATAAATCTAAAGAAAACAGGGCAGAACTTGGTCAATATTTCTTTAGTCTTGATATCTACATCAGTTTCTAATTAATAAATAATTTGATACTTCCATATGTATAATGAATTCTATACTTGAAAATATCGGGATTCTAGTGCTATGATTGGTAAAGGTAAGGTATAGTCGTACAGTTAAAGTAATTAAATAAAATAAACTTATTTCTAACAATTTTGTTTTTTCAAGCGAGGCTGTATTATTTGGTATTTTAACCAATAAGCTAATGGCAGTTTCTGAAACTGCTCATCTTAGCAATCAACATTGCCCTTTAATTCTGTCAAGAACAAGCCTTGGTAAAATAAGATAAAATTAAATTGTATACAGTATGACTTGACATTTACTTTTGTGAGACAATATCAATAAAGTAACCTTGAAAACAATTGACAATCCCCAACGATAGTTATCCTTTAAATCTGTTCTTTACCCAATAACAAAACGAGTTAACCGACACTAATATTCCTACACACTTCACCCTTCTATTCCTAACGAACTATTCAACATCAGTATGTAATGTATGGAAATTTTCACTTTACTCCATTGTAATAAAGTTCAAAATTGAATAAAGATGTGTTAACCCCTCCACTGCCTGAAGTGTGACGTGCCAACAATATATTAAGCGGCAGAATTACCCAGAAACCTATTACGAGCAGCGTGACATAAATAATTCACTGAAATGCAGCTAAAATAATGTAAACAGTATGTTAACATTTGATTTTTGGTAACTACTTTGCTCTAAAACGGGTATTTTATCTTCTAATAATAGGTAGTTCAGTTCAGTTCAGTTCAAATATACTTTATTTATGTAGGCCTAGCAACAAGCACTTATGAATAGTAAGACAGTATTACATATTATTATCTTAAGCTAATTATCAGAGCAATTTATTGACGTAAATATTATTCCATAAATAATTTCAATTTCATTTTATTCAATAAATAATACTAATGAATATATTTTTAATACTAAGAATTTCACGAAATATCGTCAAACAAAAAAAAACAATTGTTTAAAAAATACTAGTCTAGAATGTGTCTAGAATAAATTCTAAATGTCATACAAATAAAATAAAAAATAAGACAACAAAGGAAGTACATACATTGGAATATCCATTTCATCATCATAATTCAAATATAGTAAATAATTAATCATTTCGAATCACAATTAACCCCACGTTGTTTTATCATTCATGTAGTCTTGTGTGGTATAATAAGCTATAGAGATAAGTTTACGCTTTACATGATTCTTAAATATATTAATTGATAATTCAGTAATATGGTTTGAAGTTTATTATAAAATCTTACACAATTACCCGTGAACGATGTTTTAATTTTATGGAGACGAGTGAAGGGCACTGCGAGCTTATGTTTATTTCTAGTATTAATATTATAAATGTCACAATTTTTCTTAAAATCGGCGATATTTTTATGTACATACAGAATATTCTCATAAATGTATTGACAGTGCACTGTCATTATGTCAATTTCCTTAAATTTATCTCTAAGTGAGTCTCTTTGGTTCATTTTACATATATAAATGTAAATAATGTAAATTAAATAATTCTGCTTTGCCTGAAGGTTGACTGGTAGAGAATGCCCTATAGCATTAAGTTCGCCTTTTGTAAAGTGTGTTTTCTTACGTGCAATAAAGATTAAAAGAAATTATTAAAAATATTAAATGCCCATTTTTCCATTTCAACTCGAAGTAAACAGATTCGAATATAACTAGTTTGCCAGCTAACTAGATATTATGATTACATTAAAGATATGATATATAATGACTATTGGACTATATTATATTTTATGTACCTCTGTATGGCCTTATGGCTGACTAGTAGATAATATCAGTTGGCATGAGGTCCGCCATTTGTACATTCAGTACATTGTTGTATTATTTCGTGCAATCAAGTTTAAATAAATAAATAAACATTAGTTAAAATACTGGATTTTCACACTGTGACAAAACGTAACAGTTACGCCGACACGCCCGTATTAACAAATTAGGAGAATGCTCCGAAAAGGGAATAGAAGGGCTTACTCGAAACATACCTGTTAATAAGGACTTTTAATTCTGCTGTTAATAAATATAGGATACACACAAATTAGGAGAGAGATCCGAAAGGGGAAATAGAAGGGGAGTATCGAGGGCTCAACATACCTGTTAATAAGGACTTTTAATTACGTTGTTAATAAATAAAAGGGCACACACAAATTAGCAGAATGCTCCGAAAGGGGTATAGAGGGGGTATCTGTTCTATTTTATAGCTCATATTTTTCAACCGATTTTCGTAATTTTTTGTGAGCCGTTCTCGAGGTCTATATCTCACAGAGGCACTAGTACTAGTACTTAAAAGCGCGTATAACGAGTAACACATATACATTACGGAGACATAGAAGGGGTAAAGCTTCAGGCTTAAACGTTGCTGTTAATAAGGCCGTTACATTTTAAACATATTTAAAACCGGGATCGCGAATCTCTGTTTTGTGGGACATCAGTTACCCGCGACCACGACCAGTGAACCCTGCGTCGAAACGAAACGTCGGAAATAAACGTAAAAAAATCAACTCCTGATAGTCCTGGTTTTAAATATGCTTTAAAATATGTTCAAAACGCGAAAGTTTTAAATGTTATTTAAAACTTTCGTGTATTAGGCCATTACTCGCTATTGTTTATAAATTATTAAAAATTATTAGGTTACGGTTGCTACTAACATAACTGATAAGCTATAACTAACATATTTATGGACCATATGTTGTCTTAAATAAATAATTTTTAATTGAATTACAATTCTGATTTTAATAAATGAAAGGTAACTCACAATTCTCACAAATTAGGAGAATGTTTCAGTGAACGAATGGTGAATGGTGTGGTTCCAATAGAACCAAAACTGTATGTAGCGAGTTATACTTTAGTGTTGAACCTACTGAGACAATTTTAATAAATTATGTCTCAATCGATGTGTGTCTATATTTACGTTCTTACTGCATGTAAGACAAGTTAAGAATGCGCCACACCCAGCCAGGAACATGCCTTCTCTGGACTGGCCAGCATACCAGGGGACGAAATTTTGTGGGGAGTGACACGCTCTGGGATGGGGAAAGGATAGTTATAATCAGCCGACTATTCAGCCTAAAGCCAACATGCCGCACAAGGCAGCGAAGCTACCGGTCGCCTTAAACCTACCAGGCTCTCTAGCCTCGTAGAGTTGGGTAACGATCGGTAGCGAAGAGCGGGCCTACAACAGCAGTACACACCGTCCTCCAAACGACGGTCAATTGATCTCCCCACATCGGTGGGGAGCTGGAGAGCGACGCGCCACAGCCGAATGGTGGAAGCGGCCACTCATACCTCCCTTCCAGGGAGGAATCGAACGACATCCATCCATCCATCCTAAAGCCAATATTGGAAGATAGGCGGGGTAGGTTATGTCGTCGAAGGAGAGTGTTGGTGGTATGCTACTCGTCGTTTCCGTTTCGGTCTTTGTTTTTTTTTAGCATTAGAATAAGGGTAAAACAGTCTTGACGTGTCTTTTTATTGAAAAATAAGTAGCAACAAATAACAATTACATTTTTGATCATTTAAATTCGTTCGGTTTCATACCCAATTTTTTACCCTTTTCTAATGGTAAAAAAAAGTATTGTTTCAGTATGATTCATGTTTTAATCAGGCTGACAATAGTTATATATTATAACAGAAAAGAAACAGCTGTTTACAGTACAGTAAATAAAAGCAAATTATTTGTCAATTGAGGCCAGTCGTTAAGCCCTCGTGTACACTGTATTTACAGTTTGTCAACAACGACAATTTAATGAATTTAAGTGAATGACATTAAATTGTCACTATGCAATCTGCAGGTGACATTCCGATTTTTTTATGTTCTTTTTTTCCTTAGATTTGGATAAAATGACGGTTTAAAGGGCGAAATCACAACTTGAGCCGAAAAAAATTTAGGTAATATTTCAATTGACTTACAAAAATACTTCACTCTTTTGGAACTTTATTATAGGTAGTTTTTAAGCCCGTCACAAACGGATCGATAATATACCAAAAAGGTGAGATTTGACAATACTGCTCGACATCATGGATGACACGAACTATGCAGATTTTCTTTTACTAACTTTCTAAGATTTTTACATTAACAGTTTTTTTAATATTTTTTAAAGTGAAACTGGGATTTTGCGAGGTTTTTTTAAGAGTATTCTCTTACATATTAACTTTAAATACAAGTAACTGAGACAAAACCATTATTCTACTCACTCTGCCATTAAGATTAGGAAAACAGCCGTCTAATAAAAAAATCCTCCATTTTTCTTCAATGTTCAACATAATAAGGCCTCTAAAGTCTAAACTTATTAAAGACGCCAGACGAAAATTGTTACTTCACACCGGTCATTCACCCGCATTAGTTGAACTGCTCTAACTCGCTAATCGCTCGCACTCTGTCCCTTTCACTCGCGTGTTACTGGCAGGCATTGTTTAACGCCTATGAAATATCAGCGAATATATTTCGCAAGCGCGTATATTTACTCTAACCTACTCTTAAATTGCGACTTTATTCGGTTGTTAGAAGGTTTATATTTGAATGGAGGTTGAATTTGATTGAAGTTTTGCTAATATTAGCATAGGTATGATATTGTTTTCCAACAGGTAAGCTCTGTGCTATGGATGTGTGTGTGAAATTGCGAATATTCGAAATTCGGTTTTGAGTGATGAAGTGGCAAATTGGGAGGTTAACGTATTTTGCGGATTTAGATTTGGAACGCAGATCGGTAAATTTGACGGTTTCATATTTGTTTTGCTTACAATATTTTATTTACTTTAAACATAACTGAAAATGCTTTATAAATTTAATGGGTTACGCTGTTTTAAATTTAATGTTTACATTTGCTAGCTGCTTGTATCAAAGATGTTGGCGTGTGTTTGACATTTTTTGCTTTATAAATTTAATGGGTTACGCTGTTTTAAATTTAATGTTTACATTTGCTAGCTGCTTGTATCAAAGATGTTGGCGTGTGTTTGACATTTTTGGCTACGATAAATGACAGTCTAAAGGTTAAGTGAATAACATTTGTATGCAATTAAATATCCTGTACAATGCGAATATTTCGCGATATACTAGTAGCAATAGAGGATATTGAGTTACAGCTGGTGATTATAGTAATTAAATGGTTAAACAAATACTAGAATACAGAAGCGCTGGTGGCCTAGCGGTAAGAGCGTGCGACTTGCAATACGGAGGTCGCGGGTTCAATCAAAACGTCGTGAGGAAACCGAACTAATCCCAACAAGGCCTAGTTTAAACTAGTGCCTACGCCAAATCTTGGGATTAGTTGTCAGCGGACCCCAGGCTCCCATGAGCCGTGGCAAAATGCCGGGACAACGCGAGGAAGATGAAGAATTGTTAAACAAATACTAAGCGCGGTAATGTGCCAATAAGGAATCCCACATTCATCTAAATATTGCAATATTATTTCTCATTTGCTGTGGCAGGGGGTAGCCCCGTAGTCAAAGTGACTATCGTACATCGACTAACGCCAATCTTAAAGAAAAAATGTATCGATATGACAGATGACAAGTCACATTGTCATTTCCATTACATTTGCCTTTTGATTGGTGTCTTCTACAGGCCGGTCGGATACGTTTTTAAAGTGGAAATAATGTAAACTAACCAATTTTATTTACCTTTATTTCTTCGCAATCTCGTACTTTTTGTGGACAACCATGATTTTATCGACAGTTCATAGGCACTAAAACTTTTATTTATGTAAACAAAGTATAAAAACAACCATCGTAAAATCAGAATTAAACCCACGATTTTTACACATTATTAAATTATAGAAACTCGTCACATTAAGAAATTCGTCGTGAAACTTTATAAGGTTATACGTCAAATGCTAACAAAACAGTCTGCCATATTTGTTTACATTATTTGTATTTTCTATTCAACTCCACTTTAGCTGATGAGATGAACTGGTGCGAGCAATAAACCGTATTTGCCATAACATTCGTGTTTTCTTCGTATGGGAAATGAAAGTGACCCATACACCACAATAAAACAGCGCAACGTGAACAGCAAGCGTGACATAATAAATCAATGGATCGTATCTGCGGTATCGACCACGGCAGATGCGGTTACGTCACGTTGTGTCAGTTGTGTGTAATGTGTTGTCCTGTTGTGTATGTATAATGTAACCGGCTTCTCCATATTTTTAACGCTTCCCGAGTCAAGCGCTTAACCGGCTTAACGTGAACTGCCTAACCAAGGGATATAATGCATGTTAATATCCAATACTATAATATACATGCAAAAGTGTCTTTGTCTGATACTTCTTTACGCTTAGACCACTGAACCGATTGAGATAAAATTTGGCATAGGATGCTTTTCCCAGAAATCATCTCTTAAGGGGATGAAAAGAGGGGTGAAATTCACCATAAAAGTGGCATATTGAAACAATAATTCTACGCGTACAAAGTCGCGGGCAGAAGCTAGTCGTTTATAAAGTCAATATACAGTTTATTGTATAGATTCTATTATATGTACAGATTATTATGTAACAAACTGTGGAAGCGCTGTCATAAACATGTTCATAGGAACATGGTCTTTTACACTTGGCCAGTGAAAAGTCTATGCATAATTAGCTTGGTCCGACGAAAATGCCAAATACGCCAATGGAAGCTTATTACATAATGTATGGAAATGATCACGTGATGTTTCGTTTACATCTGTCAAGATACGTTTGTCCCGCTCGATTATCGTTCATCAATAACCGATTGTCATCTTGACTAACATGCGTATTCGAATTTCAGTTATTGCCTGTATGGCTTATGGAAGTCCGTAATAGCCAGTGATCGGCGCGGACGCGCCGCGGGATTCTGAGTAGAAATCCAATTCAAAAATCTTATTTAAAATAACACTCAATTGAATCACTTTTTCGAACAAGATCGCGGCATTTGAGTCATGTCCACTCAAGCCCATATTAAGATTTCAAGACGGAATACCGCGGTGTGGCATCGTCCGTGCCGATCACTGGTAATAGCTGTGCTGGTTCACCAGCCCGCGTGGTCAACATGCCAATCGTTAACGCTCCGTAGCGTAGTCATCTCTCTATCACTCTTTCGTATTAGTGCGACAGTGACAGTTGCGTTCGTTCGCTACGGAGAATTAACGATTGGCATGTTGACTACGCGGGTTGAATATGACTCGTTTGTAATTTAAAAGCCATTGGAATAACCTGTCTGTAAATAAAAGCTGACCAAAAGCATTGCTGTCCAAAATAACAAAAGATCTCTAGTTACTCATACTTATTACGGGCCTAGAGATCAAGTATACTAGGTAGCACAGCATTCCACAAACTATAGGTCACGACCCATCGGAGGGTCACGAGCGAAATTTGAGTGGACCCTGAACATAAGACGACAAGCCGACCGATCGGGTTAACAGCCGGTACTAATAATATTTCGTGCTCCCTATTTAAGACAGCCAAGAGGTGGGTCCCGAATTTGACCGTTTTTGTCACGTGGGTTGGAGCCAAGTCAACTCTGGGAACCATTGAGCGAGGATATGTAGGTACCCATAAGAAGCATTGTTGTGAATCTGTTGTAACCGGTTGACCTCAGCCCACGCGTTGACTCATCTCATTTGCATAAACAAACACAAGTGTGCGAAGTTCTACGGTTTGTATTTTTGATACATTCTGAGCTTTCCTCACTTCAATTCCGTCAATTTACATACATATTACCTAAAATATTAAATAATTTGCTAGAAGATGTCAGAGTAAAATATTTAAACGGAAAATATATAAAAAGTTATTATATATACAATCTAACGACTACATATATTAAGTTAAGAGTCCTACTTATTATTAATTAAATACGTATTGTATTATCTTGAACTCCCCATCGGCTCATAAACCTCCTCGAGGTTTTGCCCACGATGGGTCTTGTACTCTTGTAGTAATAATATTAAACTGTAATTTGTTTTTTATTCAATAAAAAAAAAATAAGTTACCATAGAAAATTTTCCTATTTTTAATTTGAACTTTTTCAGATGAAAAATGTATTTCGTTTGTTTGAAGCAATGACACAAAAAAAATGCTACTTTATATGGTTTAGCAAAGGTTCGAATTAGATTGAAACGGAGTGTAAACATACAGGTAAATACCTATTGAAATTACACACCTATACCTAGACAGATAAGAGAAAAGTTTCTTGTTCTTGCAAGGCTTTACAATTGTAGAAAGTGTCATGTAGCCACAATTCGTGGAACAGTTAGAAAGCGGTCAGAAAGCTGCTCTTGCGCAGACGGATTAAAGGCATTACAGCCATTTATAAGTACAGCTATTCAATAACAAACGCAAGTTTCTCACTGGTATTCAGAATTTAAAAAAAAAAACTAATGTCAGTTTAGCAAAGTTTTTGATGTTTCAGTAGAATTTATCAGATTCATGTCATCAGTTTCAGGAGTTTGTAGAGATAAGATCCACACAGTCATTTTGATTCGACTAGTTTAATTATAATTAACTCAGGACCTCTGGGTCTGGGCCCGATGCGATTCTATTTTTGGCCAGCCGCGACTTCCATAAAGCGGGAGAATTGAATGCTTGGCCGTAGCCCTTGGATCAAAACGTTTGGAGAACTGTCACCTAACTGAATTGGTACCAAACTCAAACGACGACCGGTCTAGCCGATGGTCCTGGGTTCGATTTCCTGTAAGGCGTGTCCCATGACATGAACACAGATATGTATTTCTGAGTCATGGCTGTTTTCTAGCTTTGCTTAGTTTGGTACTATTAGGTCAATCTGTGTAAGATTGTCCCCAAATATTAAAAAAAAAAACAATAATAACAAAAGCTCTGACCGAGCTACAATGGTCCAAGCTATGTTGGTCATGTAGCAGTATTTTTTATGAATAGCTTTGTGATTGAAACAGGTAAGGAATAAGAGAAACTAGCTGCTTTATAGGTATATCAACACGAACAGCCCACGACAAGCTTATTGGCTATGTTCAGACTAACTTTCAATGGACAAGTCTGGATCTGGACAGATACACGCGCTAATATATCTAGAAACAAATAGCTCCTATTTCACCAAGACAGGTGACAGTGACAAAGCACGGTACGAATGAAGAAATATTTTACTGGACGTTTTATGTTAATGGAAATAGTGGATCAGCCCTTACTCCATTCATTTGGGGTCGGCGCAGCATGTCTTTTGTTCCATACCTCTCTCTCTCGCCCGTCGTCTCATCATTCACTCGCGTTCGTTTCATATCATCTTTCCTCTATCCTATCTTCCCCGATTTTCCTCTCCCGTTCCTTCCCTCCACATTGGGAATAGTGGATAAAAATAAAATACATTCCCAATCTGAATTACTATTGACGACTATTGGAACAGAGGGCCTATCCAAGATGAGAATCATACATCGACAAAAGCCAAACGAATAGGAAAAAAATGTATCGGAATGGCAGATGCTAAGAAAAGTCAATGCTGACTATTCCATACATTAGTGAAATTTCGATTGGCGTTTTCAAAGATTTTCATCTTGGCTAGGACCTCAGATTTTTACGACGTTTTCCTCCACTGAAGAGCATGCAACGATGTCGCGGGCAATGTCATTATCACTGTCAATTTCTTTACAAAATGATATTGGAGAACGAATTTAGTACATTTCCGGATATAATAAACAAACCTTGCCTGCACATGAAGGATAAACCGATATTCTATATTCCCATCAAAGTGTACGATCTTACACGCGGCGTCCCGTCACATTGTCACAACACTGCTAAAACATGCAGTATGTTCATTTATCATAATAGACCACGTAGTCATTAATAGTTCCTCCAATATATGAGTGAGTTCGTCCTATCTTGCAATAAACTAGCGAGCTATAGTAGTGTTTCGTTTTATAAAGGGGACAAATAGTGACCACAGCCGGCAAACCGTCCCACTTTGTCGCTTGCCAAAAGGACGCCTTGTCAGGTTATTCGTATAGAGATACAAGCAAATCTCATCCTTATGGAAAGCGACAAAGTGGGACGTTTTGCCGGCCGCGGTCAGAAATTGTTGTTTAACCCCTCGTGCTAATATTGACAACCGAACAAGCGAAAAGTTTCCAAAATTAAATATACCGCGTGAAACACAAAAAAATGCATTAAATCAACGAGAGGAAAGTACTAAATGTGAAACCAAATAAATGCTATTAAATATTTATAGTTAAAAACCGTCACTTAAAAGTCAATCTCACCAGCCAAAACTAAGAAACAATTCAAATTTTGCATCAAATTACATTGGCTGCTCGTTAACTCCTAAACCTCTCGACCAATCTTTCTCATATTTAAACCATCATTATAATATACAAGAGTTCAGCTCTTGTCGGTGGAGCAATTTCCATGTAAATTATGTCTGTCCGCTGACTTTTCCTTGACAGACTGATACGACACGTTGAGTCTTTATTTAATCCTTGTATCTAGTTCTCTACTTGGTCTCCCGTCTTCCTCTTTACTTTAACTCTCCCTTTTACGATGTTTTGATGAATTCGTCATGTTATAACAGGTGCATTACGTGCAGCGATAAGCTTGTTTAGTCATAAGCGGAAATGCATTGGCCGTCTCAACCGCTTTTGACACAGCGTTGCAATAATCATCCGTCAGGGATGCAGTGGCCATTGATGATGATGTGGTACATGAATGTATTTTAACATTGTTTTTCGTGCCCTGTTTGATATTTCGGTATCCTTATCCTGCGAAATAGATATCGTCCAAGCAAGAAGATGAGGCGTTAAAATTATATGAAAAAATCGCTATTTGTAACTATAGCAGACAATTTAAAACAGGTACAGTCACCTGCTATAATATGTTACGAGTACACAACAAAGGCCTCAAAAATATCGGACGCGATCTTATTTGTAAAGCCATAAGAGCGTGTCACATATTTTTGCGGCCTTCGAAGAGTAACATATATTATTGCAGGTGACTGTACTCATCCATATATTACGTAATAATTGCTGTTGACTACGGTTTACGGTTAAAATACTGAATATATTCTGTACACTATGCAGTAGATAAGGGGTTTCGTTTTACGTTTCCGGCGGCTCAAGGCTTTTCTTTTTTGTTTGTTTATCCAGGATATTAGCTAATACATCGTTCAGAATATACGTTTCAAGCCAATAGCTATCTCATCTTTACATAATACTATATCAACATAAACATGAAGCCTTGCGAAGTCGTGTACTTGAAAGCAAAGTTTGATCAAAGACATCTGAGCCCGATTAGACGAGCTGACACAATTTGTTACTGATACCTGCTATTAAAAAAAAAATTCAAGAAAAATCTTAATAGCGCGATGCATGATTCCGCCGCTTTGCAAAAGCGCCATCTTTTACGAAATTCTAAAAGTAACCTTAAACAGTTCACCGACTACACCGACTTTTTGTGACTGTAGACGTATTCCAAATCTAAGTACCCAGATGACCCAACTACTTTAACTTACCTACTTAGATCAGGCAGCGCGATGCAGCTTTACGCTGCTTTGCAAAAGCGCCATCTATTGTAATACCCAGTCACTAATCCTTAAAGAGGTAAGTTTGCCTTAGTATATTACTTTTATTATGTGTTTTTGGACAATACAGAGTTTACTACTAGGTACTACTAACTAAACATAAAACGTCGAAGTTAGTGGCATGTTTAGGCTGTGGACAGATCCCAATTACGCGGTTGACCCGACCACTTGACGCCTGCACGGCTTCCTAACACGTCATCGCGTACATAATACCCTACTCAACACACACGCGATAGGTATAGAGAAAGATTTTTACTGGAAAAAAGCAAAACCAAGGAAAATTCAATACAATAGTGTTGAAATGACGCGTACTTAGTCTCATTTGTAACTATGTTCTATTGCGCTGGCTGTATACTTCAATACTTTTGCAAATAGGTACCGTTTATTTTAGTTTTTTCCGGCGTCTAAGGCCCAGAAGTTTATTTCCTTTTAATCCCTTTAGGCTAAGTTAGAGGATAAATTCTGGGATCATTCAAATTGAACATGTCGGACGCGGTCTTTTCATTTCATTTCGGTTTCCCGTGCAGACGGTGGATTTCTAAAAATCAAACGATGTCTACTTTCTTCTATCCCCTTAGGGCTTAGATTTTCTACATGTCAAATTTCGCTTAAAGGCTGACTCACGCTAGAACGATCCGGCCCCGGCCCGGTCTAGCATGAGTCATCCTTATCGTATTGATAAAATTAAGTGAATAGGTAAAAAAATAAAGAAACGTAACTACTTTCCCCTTAACTTTTCTTTATATTATGTGTGGTGGTAAAAAGTTGGTGGGTTCAAACGTTGGATGTGCTATATAGAGCAGAAAAAGGTGTTCTTTTTTTTTTATCTCTGATTTCTGATTAATAATATGTATCTCGATAGGTAACTCGAATAATATTTTGCGACTCATATCAGTCTTTAAATTGATGGTAGCTCGGTATACCAACAAGCCACTGAATAGCGTCGGTTGAACTAGATTTGATCAAAGCAATTACATCTGCATATAAATGCCGAACCAATCCTGACTCACACCAGTACATCGTTCGTCGCAGGCGGGTATTACAATATACATATATTCCACGAAATGCCGTGCATGAGGAATTTGTCATTTATACTAGTAGGTATGTATATGTATGCAATATGTAGAAATAGAGCATAGAGACTTTGATAGAGCAATAATACAGCACATTAGATCTGATAGAGTCCCCATAAAGGGCTCTATCCCTCAAGGTAGCGTCTTAGGCTGTGTTCTATTTATTATTTACATAAATGATCTTCCCGACATACTTGATGAGCATAGCACGCTTTTTGCAGATGACATTTCTATACTATTGCCATGCGCTACTACTTTAGAAGCTCAGAATAAATTACAGTCAACCTTAAATACAATTACTAATTGGTTGCAATCCCACAACCTACAGCTCAACATAAATAAAACTAAAATTATCCAATTTAAACCACATCAAAAATCATCATTGCCAATAGACTTTAAATATAATAATTCAAAATTAGATAACGTGAGCTCTGCCACACTATTAGGAATAGAATTAGACTCAAATATGAGCTGGAAAGACCATATTCTAAAATTGTCAAAAAAATTATCGTCTTTTATATACGCCCTTCAGCATCTAAAGCGAGTTACAGACCTACAGACATCCCTTGCGGCATATTACGCATATTCGTATTCGCGAATATCATATGGCCTGGTCCTTTGGGGAAATAGCTGCGATATTGAAAAAATATTTATTCTGCAAAAAAAGTGCATCAGAATTCTAGTAAACATTGATCAAATGGAGTCGTGTAAACCTTATTTTATTAAACATGAAATACTGACCGTTGCGTCTATGTACATATTCGAATCATGTAAATTCGTTAGGAAACATTTAAACTTATATTCATTCAAAGATACAACTCAAATCAAAAGAAATAATCGCAACATAAATCAACTAAAAGTGCCTTTTTCAAAATTAAAACTTGTCACAAGTAGCCCACATTATATGACTATGAAAATCTACAACCACCTCCCAAACTCTATCAAAGATCTGGACAATGTAGGTCAATTTAAAAAACACCTGAAGCTGTTTTTAATTAATGGATGTTTTTATAATCTTAATGAATATTTTGATAAAGTCAGTAAATGAAAATATTCCCGTGCTTCGTTTATGTAAGGAAATAATGTTATAATACAATCAAATGATCATGCGTGAATGTATGTGTAATATTATTTTAATGATGTGCGAAATAATTGTAATTTAATTACCTACTGTAGCCCTCTTATATTGCTGTGCCCTTACAGGGTGTCACATGTATACCTATATGTTCCATTCCATCCATGCTTGTAATGTGATACGCAATAAACTATTCTATTCTATTCTATGCTAAGACAGCCCGCGCAAAAATATATGACAGCCTAACCACTTAATTGGCACAATCCTCCTTGCATTAAATAAGTGTCCGCTGGGTTTTTATATGATAATAGTGACAAAAAGTTATTGTTAAATTCAAGTTTCGACCTCACCGGGCCATTGTCAAATACTCGATATCCATGAAATTATTAAATCTTTTTTTATTTTCCCTTCTGAAGTCTGACACTAATAAGCTTCTGACTTTTGAAAAATGTCATCATTATCAAATATTTCGAACAAATTGTCAAAAACACTGCCAAAGATTAACACAGTGTGTTTCTTTTTGTTGTCGATTATTGCAAATAACTTTTGTTCGAAAAATTTATTTTTTTAACTTTTGTTCTAATTAAAAAAATATTAACGTCAGAGCATTCCTGAGAAGTAACCCTACGTGGGATTTCAGGGTTTATCCAATGGCTAAGGTCACCCTGTATACAGAGACGGTGTAAGGTGAAGGCATGATGTCACTTTTAAACGTTTTCATACAAAATGTAGGAAGGCGACCAAAATGTCGTGAGTACGCTCAAGCTTCAGGATCGTTTTAAGCAGACTAAATTTGCATTAAATGAGTCCAGTTTTGTCTACATAGATAGACCATACAGGTCTTGAGATTAAGCTGTCTAAAATTACTGGATTTTAATATTAAGCATATTTCCTGGTAACCAAAACAGATTTTTAATATTTTATTCAGCATGGTACCGTAACCCTTTAACTACACAAAACTTACATTTCTTAGTGTTTCATTGTAATTTTATAATATGTATATGTATGTTAGTCTGTAAGGTACCTATTTGTAGTATGGGCCTTGTTGCCTGAATCAAATTTTAAATAAATAAATCTCTACTATTCCTCTTGCGCAGTCAGGCAAAAAGGTTGTCAAAACTGTATTAAAAGACAGCCCTTCCCCGGATTGGCGAATACCTGGACCGCGGGTAATAAGTCCCGAATTGTGCGAAACCATCCGAGCGAGGCCGACCTCCAGACACGACCCTACCCTACATACAGAGCTATAGTTTTACGTTTAAGTTCTAAGAACACGTGTTCTGTGTCCTAACCATACATATAGGGAGCTGTGTAATGTTTTATATAACGGCTTTTATTTTACATTTTAATATATCGTTGGAGCCTTTCGTTTAGAAATAATTATGTCAATTCACCAGTTAGAACAAATATACCGTGTAACTTATAAACATCCACTTCACTTAAACATTTGCTAAAGCCATTGCCCGTGATCTTTTCGTCTAGTCTAGACTGACCCAACGGACAAGTACTAATGTTAATAACATTGATGAAATCTAATCTACCTACTGTGTTGGATTTCGTTTCTAGAACGTCTAATGTTATTGGGAATAAGTTATTACCTATTCACATTATTAGCTATTTTCAACGTGTTGGTCACCCTATGCTCAATGTCTTCTTTTTCCTCGCTTTGTCCCGGCATTTTGCCACGGCTCATGGGAGCCTGGGGTCCGCTTGACAATTAATCCCAAGATTTGGCGTAGGCACTAGTTTTTAAGAAAGCAACTGCCATCTGACCTTCCAACCCAGAGGGTAAACTAGGCCTGGTTGGGATTAGTCCGGCTTCCTCACGATGTTTTCCTTCACCGAAAAGCGACTGGTAAATATCAAATGATATTTCGTACATAAATTCCGAAAAATTCATTGGTACGAACCGGGTTTGAACCCGCGACCTCCGGATTGCAAGTCGCACGCTCTTACCAGGCCACCAGCGCTTTTTTTTACTCTATGCTCAATTTGCATAAATAAAATCAGTATGACCCTATAGTTCGTTTTAAGCATTACAATAGTGTTTGAATTTTCAATAAAAAGACACCTCAAGATTGTTTACCTATTTTCTAATGCTAAAAACATGATGATTAGTCTAAGTCAGATTTTAAATGCAAATAAAACTAAATTCAAAATGCCACAATCCAAACATTCCAAAAATAATCTTGCTAAAATTCAGTCGCAAACACTAATTTTATTTAAAAAGGCTTCTAAAACGCCCTTGTACCCGGCGACGGCGACGGCGACGGGCCTATTTGCTAGGCCTCCTCAAGCCTTCATTAAGGAAATCTAATTCTGGAGTTTTTACAACGCTTTTATATTTATTTGAATACTTCATTCTGGTTTTATAAATTTGACTTTCTTGTTATTTATTTTTAAAGCGCGGTTAAGTCCGAAATCCAACCTAAACTTTGCGTTGCTGTATTTGTTATTTTGATATTTATGTTTGTTATTGGCTACGTGCAAAGTGCATGGTGGGGGTAAGTAAAACGATCGCAGCGCATGCGGTGGTGAAAATTGGAACTAACTGCGGATAGAGTCTTTAAGAGGCTGTCAACATCCAATGTCCTTGAAATTGATGTTACTTAAACAGTTTTTTAAGAAAGACTACTTGTTTTAGTCACGTTGGAAAAATATATTTTCATATTAATTATATTTCAAAGACCGTGGTTGTACTCGATACATGATTGAACGAAATCGGCTCGATAGAAAATAATTGCAAAGATTGGTCTCAAAATCACAATTAAACGGTTCTATGTCTTTATTGGTCTGCAATTAAAATCACAATTTCAAAACATTTATATCTAAACCGCTGTTGAGTAAAATATTACACTAATAATCCACTTTTTTTATTTAAATATCTTTCTTATTATTCCCTTGCCCAGGCCCAGTAACATGCGACAGTGCTATCTCATTTACTCCGATACAAAATAGACAGTGTGCGCGCTTTAGGTATTGACAGCCTCTTAACATTTCGTGCAAGTTATATGGCTCGAAATGGAACTTTAATTTACGATTACTCCTGAAATATTTATTTAAATTGCATGGTGTAATCTGTATGAAATGCTTAATATAACTAACGTATTTAATTTAAGATAAGAGTCACTCTATTGATAGATGAAACTTGTATGAAAATCCGTTCAGTAGTTTTTACTTATGGAGAAGTCGTATAAGATGTAGTGAATTGGCGTTTTCCCCTAGATTTGCGGATGCTAGGTTGCATCATGCGTGACAGTTGTGCACATGGCTAATAAACAGAGATTTGTTAAGTATTATGAATTCATTAATTACGGGGATATACGAGGTGGCCAAAAAATATGTGCATTCCCGATGCAAGGGAGGCTTGGGATTATATTTGACGACCGGTTTGGCTTTTTAACTTTTAATTCTGCTGTTAATAAATAAAGGATACACACAAATTAGGAGAAAGATCCGAAAGGGGAATAGAAGGGGTATCGAGGGCTCAACATACCTGTTAATAAGGACTTTTAATTACCTTGTTAATAACGACCGGTTTGGCCTAGTGGGTAATGACCCTGCCTACGAAGCTGATGGTCCCGGGTTCAAATCCTGGTAAGGGCATTTATTCGTGTGATGAGCATGGATATTTGTTCCTGAGTCATGGGTGTTTTCTATGTATTTAAGTATTTAAAAATATTTATATATTATATATATCGTTGTCTAAGTACCCTCAACACAAGCCTTATTGAGCAACTTTTACTATGGGTTCAACCCCGAAATCGCGAAAAAAAAATTTACCGTCGCATAGAAAATAGACCAGCTAAAATGTATGAAACAGCCAGAAATTTTTTCCGCCTTGTATACTTCGGTATTTACAAGCTTTTACATAACTTGGTTTGTTCGTATGTAACAAACTTTTTTTTTTTTTCAAATCTTGCAAACCATTTTTCAACTACTTCCTGATATCCGATTAAACTGAAATTTTGAATACATATGTAAATAGGGTTGCAATGCAATATTATAAGATGGAGCTGATCTGATGATGGCGACAGGAGGTGGCAATGGGAACTCTGTGATAAAACAACGCAACCTAAATGATGTATGGGGTTGCATGTGGAAAGAAAACTACAGTCAGTGATTAAATGATTTTTTTCAAAAAAATATTCATTCTCATGTTATGAGACGTTAATAAAACATAGCTACTTACATGTTTATTCTAAAACCCTCCTATATCCTATATTCGACAATGTTTCCATGTTCTTTATTTCCCAGAAGGGACGTTATTACCCCTTATTATCATTAATTATGCTATGAACTTTTTGCATCAACATGTCATAAACGAAAAGCGTTCTACCAGTAACACTTAACTACCTATCGGTGAACCCTATCTCCTTGTAATAGAGTCCAAGCATGGTGAAATAATTTTGTCAGCGATGGTTCATAATCGAGCCCTGAACAAGTGAACATCACTTAAGGTCCAGTCTATTATATAACGTAACGAAACATCACTTTAGGTCCAGTCCAGTGTAGAGTATAGAACGCGAAGCAGTAACCCGACTCGGTTTTAGGAAATTGTGTCATATTTAATTTGACGCTTATCGGCTGTTCTCATGTACAGTCGCCATCAGATATATCGGAGCGGCCGAGGTGCTCAAAAATATTTGAACACATACGCTAGTGCCTTGACAATAAAGGCGTGTTCAGATATTTGTGAGCACCTTGGCCGCTCCGATATATCTGATGGAAACTGTACAAAAAGTTTTTGTCAGTTTTTCTTAAAATGCATATTTTATAATACTTGGTCGTTAAATTTATTTTCTGTTTTAGGATGGAGAAAAAGGCTTAATCAGACTATAAATCCCGATAGCTCTGTTCAATAAATAAGTACTGTAAATATTCATAACGTAATCACAGCAAATCAGTGGTCCTTGATTGTCTCCTGATTTGTATGAAAAAAAGGTATTTACCACTGCGTTACCATCTTATTACAGTAATCAATATATGAAATTTGGTTAACAAATTACTATCATTTTGGTTCAGGTAAAATTTGAGAATACGATTTTTATATACGGTTGAAAGTTTTTAATAACATTTTAAACAAAAACTTTATTCTATCTTTGTTCCGTACGATTAAGTGTTGTCTTTAGACCCGCATTCAAGAGGTTGTTTCCTGTCAGTAGAGTTACTGCTTAATATACCTATGGTATGTCAGTCTGTCCCCTGCCCGGGTCTCTTTAATTAGGTCACGTGGGGGACAGAAACAATGGATATCCACTTTATATTACTTGTGTAATCAGTTCGTTACCAGGGGCCTAGACAAGATACAATACAATACAATACAAATCCTCTTTATTGCACAACCTCTGAAAATAATGTACATGGAAACACATAAAAAACATGAAGATAGAGGTAAACAACAGGCGGCCTTATCGCTACAGAGCGATCTCTTCCAGACAAGATAATCATTTACAGAAATTTAATCGACATCTTCCCACGCATTAGAAGATGTTTATAAAATTCCTCGCCAGTCTGCCTGTGGCTACGAACGTAATGTCACGTTCGAAACGTCAGGCTAAATAATAAGTGCAAGTTTTTTTTTATAATTTCTACATATACATTTATTTGTCCTATAATATTTCTGTTATAATTTTACATATACTATACATTTATTTATTTCTGAAACACAAGTGAGTAAAACGTAATAAAATACTTTACTTTTACTTAAATAAAAAACTTATGAATAAAAAGTCCCTATGGATAGCAATACTTTTCCGCTGAGCGAATTATGGGCCAGCCCTCTGGTAACCCGAGGCCTCCAGATATGCGTATAAATATTGTTTTAATTTTCAAGACCTTTCTTCAATATTAACAGAAAGTCACATTCCTGGCGACGTCCGAACATTTCCTATCTCATAGTTGTGTTACTGCACATACCATGTATGTTGTGTTGTCTGTCCTGCCGGGTCTCTTTAATTAGGTCACGTGGGGGACAAACAATGGACAGCCATTTTTGATTACTCCTTACTACACACATATAACCGTGCTTACACCGCCATTTTAATGTTGTAAGGTTCAAGTGCGCAGTTACTGGTTGAGTAATTGTTTGATTTCGTCAAAGACATAAATAATCATAACAGCTTTATTAGAACATTTTGAAACGTTGTAGCTTATAATGTTTCTTAGGTAAAGTAAGTAGGTATTGTATAAGTTTATTTGAATTGGGTACTTGGCACATGTTGAATATTTTAACAAAATTTAGCTCAATGGATAGAAAATGAGCCATCCATTATCAAAAGTGAAATTTAAAAAGACATCGAGATTTATAATGTATAAAAAAAATAAAAGGCTCCAAAGTCACAAAAAAAGTTATTTTTTTAACTTTCAAAAAGAAAATGGTACCATTCGATTCCTTACATTTTATTGAAAAATAAATTGTATGACAACTATATGCATAAACGCAATATTTCAGGGATAAAATTCTTCAGCAATTTTCTTGATCTTCCTTAATACACTTAGGACAGACTAATGTAATGTGACGTCACATTACAATATCATTCTGTTAGATTGTTTCAATCGTCGAGTGCGAGCGTCAGACTTTAACTCTCATTGCTGAGCTTTGCGTTGCTTAAATAGCAGGAGTCCTATATAGACATTTGACCCTCAGGATGAGAGACAGCCTGGTGACAGACGGACGGACGGACGGACGGACGGACAGCGGAGTCTTAGTCCCGTTTTACCCTTTGGGTACGGAACCCTAAAAACTGTCAAGTAGCCAATTACTTTGAGCATAGCATGGTTATGCGATGTTTTTCAGTGTATTTCTGTAAATTTGATTTTATTACCGCATTTTTTTGTTTAAGCAGCAACCCTATCGGTCCAGTGTAAATTTATGAATGCTCGTGGTAGCTCGTGGGGTAAACGCGCCGGTTCGCGACTACATTAAGTCACCTATTGACGTCTGATTTACGCCTCGGATCGCTAATCTACTTAGCGGCGAACGTCAAGCTGTTGCGCTGGCAGTATTAACTTTATTATAGACGATTAAGAACAGAATTTTAGGCTATTTACACATGAAGGGAGCATGACTGTGACTTGTTTGCGTGGAGATGGGCGACTGTGTGCCGTGAATGTCTAAGGTTGGATGACAGACTGTCCAGTACTTTTATTTGATGTCACCTATATATTGTCTTGTTCAATTTTATGTATTTTGTATACTGTTAGTTTTGTAATGTTTAATTTGTCGGTGTATATTATGAAATAAATAAATAAACAATGATGGGCACTTCACAGGGGAGTGGAGCCGGTTTTTTTGGTGAATAGAGCGAGTAAAAATGATGTATTGTAAACTACTCGCTCGAATTTCTTTGTATTACAATTTATTAAGATATTTAAGATCACAGACTGTTCATCTCTATACAATTTACTTGAATAAATATTATCCTATCTTGTTTATTTATTTATTTATTTCTTTAAACTTTATTGCACAAACAAAGAAAAATGTACAAATGGCGGACTTAATGCCAAAAGGCATTCTCTACCAGTCAACCATTGGGTCAAACAGAGACATATATGTTGGTGCAGAAGATATTCATAAATAATCTTGTTACTCGCATGACGGACCAGAGACGCCAACCGATAGACTCCGTATGTAATTATGTATATTGGAGGAATTAATGAGATATGCATATTCTCCCGGCATATAAATGAACACGTATAACTGATGTCTGTTGAATCTCAATTATTACTCCGTAATTCGTACGTGGGTAGTAGGTAGCGTAACTAAACACTGTTAATAGAGTTAGTGGTGCGCAGTACAGGTTTGAAGACGATAATGTGTCCGTACACTTATTTTACTGAAACAGAGGTAAAAAGGTTGTTAACAAAAGAAAAAACAATGTACGAAAGCGAACACATTTGGGCTTGCACCTATTCTTCAAAAAATTGAAGTATTGACCCGTACACATATATAACTACTTAAATGTATATTAAAAATATCATAGCCTAATACCAACAACACAAACCTTAAGGGGCTGTCAACACCCAATGTCCTTGAAATTAACATCAATTACAAGGACATTGGGTTTTTAAGAAAGACTATTTGTTTTAGTCAAGTAAGAAAATATATGTTCATATTAATTCTATTTCAAAGACCGTGGTTGTACTCGATACATGATTGAACGAAATCGGCTCGATAGAAAATAATTGCAAAGCTTGGTCTTAAAATCACAATTAAACGGTTTTATGTCTTTATTGTTTTGACTTATGGGTCTGCAATTAAAATCACAATTTAAAAACATTTATATCTAAACCGCTATTGTGTAAAATATTACACTAATAATCCACTTTTTTTTATTTAAATAATTTTCTTATTATTCCCTTGCCTAGGCCCAGTAACATGCGACAGTGCTTTCTCATTTACTACGATACAAATAGACAGTGTGCGCGCTTTAGGTATTGACAGCCTCTTAATGTGCTTACTGTGGGGCTAGATAATTTTTTGTTAAACGGTCGTATCGTATGACATTTATTTATTTATCCGATGACAGTTTTGCTCGGAACCGGTTTATAAAATACCGGTAAAAACCGATTCATTTCGGTTTTCCTCCGATTTTTTATAAGTACGCGAACGTTTAAAGAACTTTATTGTAACCTAAAAAACCGGTTTATTCGACGAGCGATGAAACGGCCGGCCGGCCTGGTGTGCGAAGTAAATATAGACACCGACATAGGAAGAAACCGGTTTTTATTGTTCTAAACCGGTTGATTTTACAAGTACTGTTCTCAAAAAACTGGTTTTAATAATATATTAACCCTCCCAAGATCCTGGAAAAAAAATTAAAAGGACCAACACTTCTTACCTTTTTATTGTACCTCGAAATCACAAAACCTTACAGCATTTGTGCCGTTATTTTAGAATTTTAACCAAAACGTTTAATCAGACGCGTACAATCGAATGAATAATCCACTAAATTGAATTAATTGAATTAATAACAGATTTCCCACATCTGGCAACGGCGGCCATCTTGGCTGAATCTGTCTCGAGTAACGGCTTAAGCTGCACCTGTCAATTTAACAAGAAAATCCCCATAAGCGTAAGGCTGGGGCCAATGCGGCAGCGGACAACGGAATTTATGAATGTAAAAAAATATTGGGTCAGATGTTACTTTTTGGAACTTCCTAGTAATTTTGCTTACCGTTAAATAACAAGTAGGTAATAAACAAAATGGTATTTTATACGATCGTGATATAATAGAGGGCTTTTCAGTTGAGTACAGTGTTTAGGAAATGAGGCTTGCCGGGTTGCCTAATAAGGCACGAGATTAAAAAAACTGATTCTATCACTATCACTATTGTATACAATACTTTCTAAGAGTATATCTAAAATAATACTTTTTTACAGGAAAATCTGAATAAAAATGAAAAATAACTATCATAGTAGACAAAAATGTATGTCTCCTTCCCACCCGTCCCCCATTTCGTCTTTTCTATGGGAGCGCGATGGCAAAGGATTGGTAATTTTTTTTATATTTGACGTATTGAAATAAATTTTATAACTGAGTTGGGAGCCCATACATGAAAAGTATGCAATTATAGTTTGGTACACGAAATCTTTCAACCATTATAGTAGAAAAAACACATTTCAGTTCTGCTACAACGACGACGCGAGCCTTGACTCGTATTTTCATGCTATTAAAGTTTAGATTTGATAATCCTGCGCGTCATCGTGGATGACACGAACTACACACTTGTAACTCTAGTAAGTAAATAATAATGCAAGTATCTTGTATATTCATAAAAGGAAAATGCATGGCTTCTCTAGTCCGTAGAGCGGAACCAAGCTAACTCTGCATGCCATTTGTAAATGACTGTCATTGCGAGCCTTTATAAACCACCATATAATTTTTAACATTAACACATTTAACTGCCCGCTCATAAACCTTATTACAATGAAATAAAGTCTACCAATACTTATTCCGTTAATTGTGTTACTATTAGTATGAAAACTTACTGATATCAATGCACATTGCGCACCGGATGCACGATTTACGTGCCAAGTTGCCAACATCAACTTGAGATTGATTACCTGTGAACAATAAACATATAAATTAGTCATTAGTCAATAATATTCGAATAAATTAACATCTAAATTCAAGTAAATAAACACTTTATTGTACGAGAAAAATAAATATTACATCAGATGGAAAATATTTGGGTAGTACAAAGGCGAACTTATCCCTAAGAGGTAAGAGGGATCTCTACCAGTTAACCCATACCTAAAAGAGTAATTAAAAACTATATCTATAGTAATTATATATTATTACATACTATAAACTATACGTACATAAATATCTATATATACATATAAGAATATATATTATAAGTATATCTCGTTTATATCATAACCACGAGTATTTAAAAGCATTCAAACGTTTGAAATTGTGTTTAAAATTAAATAATACTTATGTACATAGAACATTTAGGCCTATATTAAATTTCATAGAAATCGTCATCATATATTTCAAAATAGAGATCAATTCAACCCCTCAATCACATTGATTGCTTACACAAACTTGTTTGCAGGTTAAACAACAAAAACAATCCAATTCTCTCAAATCGAATTAACAAGAATCAGCCAAGAGTTGGTCTCATTTGCATCAAACTGCATTCCCGTCGCTTTGAAGGAAGCTAATTTTACTCGAGCCATCCAGCTGGGCCGCAGAAAACGAGCCTCTACGTCCAATAGTTCACTATAAATATTCTATAAATTGTCTTTATTTGTTGTACAGAACATTTATTGTCAACTATGTGAGGTGTTCAATAAAGAGTATTGTATTGTATAAATAAAATCGGCCAGAGCAGTACAGGTCAAATGGGGGATGTTAATTAAAATAAAATAAAAATAAATAAAATAAATAAAGTTTTATTTTCAGGCATCACGTACATTAGTATTACACAGTAGCACACTAAAAAGAATTGCTTAAAACTAAAATAAAAGTAAAACAAAAGTAAAACAAGTAAAATAATAAATTAGTAAGTCTCATGTACATTACAAGCAAAAGGGAGTACCTTCGCAGCGCTTTGTACCGGAATTCGGAAACCGGTATTTTTTGTATGGGAACGAAAACGGTACTTTTTCGTTCTTTGTTAATTATTTCATTTCTAATTGGGCAATCTAATAATACGCAGTCGTTATTTAAAAACAAAACAACTGAGTCCTACATAAGGAGTATAAAATAAACCGAAATATATGGTTATTTCGAAGTTTATGCAAATAACCGGTTCCGATCCCTGCTTTGTACGTCTTTTTACTAAGAGAAGATTTTTTTGCAATAACTCAAAATCGATTCGACCGATCATGTTTGCTATAATTTTCATTGAAAGTATATACTAAGCCTTTGTTTCATGATTTTTTCATATTTTTTGGACCCATGGTTCAAAAGTTAGAGACACATTTTTCTTTCCAAGCGTTTATATCCGAAAATATTAACTTCACTAAAACGAATTCTTTAAAACGAATAAGGGTTTCCAAAAAAATCTCTTCTTAGTAAAAAGACATAGGTACAAAGCACTGCGAAGGTAGACCCTTATGCTTGTAATGTACCATCAGCCGCAAAAGTGCATGGCGACTTTATCAATGAACTCATTCAGAATTTCTTCATGCAATTTCGCAGCTCGCTGTACATGATACTTACAATGAAATAGCCCTGTTAAATCTATTCTGACATAATGGTAACTATGGAATCATACACTGAGCCGGATTGTCACTCTTGGCCAATTCTAACAACCAGCCAGACCTCACGCAACCGACTAGATTTGAAATTTCCCAGAACACTTCTACACAATACTCCTTACCTCGAGGTCAGAATAAATTGGTCCCATACATCCAGCTCGCAACCAACGTGAATATCAACTCTCGACTTCTGATTAAGGTCCCCCGCCACTTATCAATATTCCTTATTAAAGGAAACTGGAGAGGGGCGGGAAAAGGCCTGGAGTGGTCCTGGCCAGCAGCGTGACAGCGACGGTTTGGAAATTAATTTTAGTTTATTTATAGCAAACAATGGCTTTAGATTGTGTTTAAAATTAGATACAGAGCCCGATTTAAATTTAGAACTAGTTATGGTTTTGATTTTATTTTGACCCGACCTTGGAAATCGCTTACGCTGTGAGTAATACCTACGATGCAATGGGCTGTGCTCTGAAAAATTGTTTGACATGATGCCAACGGCCGCTTTCTATCACCGCACCGCTCGCCGTCGGCAGGGTGTTCATCCTCACACCCTAGAACCTAAATGGTCGCGTACTGTGCGGTTTAAGAGGAATTTCCTCCCGCGGACGCTCTGGTTGTGGAATTATTCCCTGCCGAGGTTTTCTTGAGCAGCTACGGTATGGGGTTCTTCAAAGAAAGAGTGTTTTTTAAGGGTCGGCAACGCTCATGAGTGACCTCTGGAGTTGCAGGTGCCCATATGCTACGGTGACAGCTTACCATCAGGTGAGCCGTATGCCTGTTTGCCACCGACATGGTATAGAAACAATATGCACCTCGCGTGGCTCACATTGAACCACTCGCAATCCTCATATTTTAAAATTAAACACGTATTTTACTAGTCACGTACTTTATAACTAACTCTATTAGCAGTTACTAACTCATAACAAACTAGTCTACGAGTTTTACGAACCGATTACAATTAGGGGTCATTAAAGCAGTTTAAAACGCTTGTTACTTCTCAAACTGAGCAGTTAGAGCAATTAAAAGTTACACTAGATGCACAGTGTGTGAGCGAGACAGCGGTACATACCATTGTCCCGCTCGCACAGCGGTGACTAGTGTTGGTAGGAATTCTAGTCTTTTGGGTCTTAATTTGACGAACTCGACTCGGTAATACGCGACCCTGTGCTTCAAAAACTTTCGAGTTAATAAGGTTCAAGTCGAGTCCTTTATTGGGTATTTTAAGCGCAACTTAAAAGGAAAAAGACTCGTCAAAAATGTTGTAGGTTCTAAATTAATACTAAGCAAAATAAATAAATAAAATAAAATAAAATAGCCATTTACCTTATTAAAATATTACATTTTTGACAGGTTTCTTTTTTTTAGTTTGTCAAATAATTCATTTAAACATCAAATTTCAAAAATGTATTCTGCAAGTAGGCCTCAAGGGCTCTTTTACAAGTCAGTACAACATTATAGTAACATCATATAGTGACATGAAAAATACATAACAACATTTATAAATACAACACCTTCCATACCTCTGTTGGTTGCTCTTTATGTTGGTCCAGCGATAGCTCACATGCAAAATAGGCGTTATTAAATAATGTTTACCTTACCCGCCTAGGTGACCCAATGTGAAGACTGCCTTAGAGCAATTAACAGTTATGCAGAGAGGAATTTGCTTTAACACGATTATGGCGATGGCGGGGAGATTAAACTTCTAACTCTCGTTACTCAAGCGACTCAATTTTAATTTCTAAAGCTATTTAGTCGATTAGAATCCAATTATTTTAGGTGATTCTGTCTTAGCTGTAGGAAAATATGTATATCAATTATAAATAATATCTTCAAACTTCAACATTTATTCAGCAAATAGGACTAATTTCGGTTACGGTATAACGGTATGGTAGCGGGATAAAATTACATTACAGTACATATGAGGCTACTTTATAGCACTAGTGCGAGAAGTAGCATATTACGTTACTGTGTCGAACATTTAAAGGGCCATATGTACTGTAAAACGTTGTACGATACATGTGCGAATAGGTAATTCGCAACTCGTGTCGATTTAAAACACTCCCTTCGGTCGTGTTTTAATTTATCGCCACTCGTTTCGAATTTCCTATTTTTCGCACTTGTATCGTAATGTACTATTATACCTGTTAGGCCACGCGGCTCCGATACAAAGGTATCGCTACCGTTTTAACCGGTATTTTTTATTATAGCCAAACTGATAGTATTAAATAAAATCAAGAGGGCTTACGGGCTTATACAAACAGCTTCATCCAATAGGATACAAGTTGGCGCAAGGCGCGGGCGGCTTGGCAACGACGCCTAAGCTGATAGGGTACCTTTATGAAAGCGGTACCCGAAAAAATAACGGTAACATTATTTTTCGGTAGCGAAATATATTTATTCGGCTACCTAAATGGTTCGGATTAAACCGGTATGACGTCATACCGTTATATAAAGGTATCGTTATTTTTCGGTTATGCAGTCCCAGCACAAGGGCACTTTACACGTCAACATGGAATTTACATACAAGCAAAAAAACACATCAACAATTATAAAATCTGCCGAATCGGATTTTTTATCCACTGACGAACAAAGCGAAGTGCAGACCTACCTTTTCTCGAAGCGCTTAATTTAGGTTTGGATATTATAAACAAAATTCTCGGGATATAATATCAACAGTGGACTTATTAAGCATTAACAATTTCAGTTATCAGATCTTGTAGAGCCAAGCTTCTAACTCTACGAGTACAAGCCCTAACTTCCAAACTCTACACCTTAGTCAAGTTTTGGCCGTTTCGCTACCGTCACATGGGCGTAACGTGAAAAATGTATTCACTATTAATTAGCTCTCTTATATAGTTCTTGTAGAATCATCCATAACTCATCCAAGACATAAATTTGTATACTTTTATAGTATTTCTTGAGGGATCTTTTAATCCGCTCTCAAAAACGCTCTCCGCTGCCGCCTAGACCACTGCTCGCTAATCCAGCCGCCACAACTTAGTTATTGGAAGAATCAGCGAGTTCCCAACATTCCCGGCAAGTCAACTAAGCCGAGACTGAGCGGGTTTTTGTCCGCCGGTTACTATAACTACCCCTGGCTTTTACATATTATTCCAAGTTTCTAGTTATGTCTGTGATTGGGTGGTCAAATAGGAAGTCTATATATAAATTAGATATAAATTAGAACGACGACCGGTCTGGCCTCGTGGGTAGTGACCCTGCCTATGAAGCCGATGGTCCCGGGTTCAAATCCTGGTAAGGGCATTTATTCGTGTGATGAGCATGGATATTTGTTTCTGAGTCATGGGTGTTTTCTATGTATTTAGTATTAATAAAAATATTTATATATTATATATATCGTTGTCTAAGTACCCTCAACACAAGCCTTATTGAGCTTACTGTGGGACTTAGTCAATTTGTGTAATAATGTCCTATAAAAAAAATAAAAAATAAAAAACTACCAACGACACAAGCAACGTTACAAAATCTTTTACTCCTAATTATATACAGTAGAGTAGGCTAAATAAAGTAGAGTAGGTAAACGGTGGTGGCCGAGTGGATATGATGTCCGACTTTCAATCCGGACGTCGCGGTTTCAAATCCTGGCTCGTACCAGTGAGTTTTTCATTTGATATTTACCACTAGCTTTTCGGTGAAGGAAAACATCGTGAGGAAACCTGCATACATCTGCGAAGAAATTCAAAGGTGTATGTGAAGTCCCCAATCCGCATTGGACTAGCGTGGGGACTATAGTCCGAGCCCTCTCGCGCATGAGAGGCGGCCTGTGCCCAGCAGTGGGACGTATATAGGCTGAATTATTATATTATTATTATAGAGTAGGCTAGGTCAATCTGTGCAAGATCGTCCCCAAATATTTATTTATTACGATATAAAGGACTAACTACTAGACAAAATAGACATGTCTTCAGATTTTTATGACGTATATTGGTGCGGAAGTGTATCTCAAAATCTCTTTCTCGGTCTCGGTACAACGATCAAACGTATTTTTGCTCTGCCCCAGACTGTTTCATATAACAAGCTCCCTACTTATCCGTAATCCAGGATTAAGGGAGTGCATACTTTAATACGTCAACTGTAAGCTGCCAAGCGATAATAAGCCTTATACCAACGAATTAAAAACTGGAAACTTTGTTTACGTGCTTTGGTTGAATAAGGGGACTTATTAAAGTACAATAACCTATAGACCTACCACTTAGGTATCTCAAACGGTTGAGAAGTTGCACGGTGCTATATAGCGGAGTTATATTACTAAAAATGGTTTTAAGTATATTAAATTACTCACCTCATTAGCTTCCTCGCGTTGTTCCGGCATTTTGCCACGACTCTAGGAGCCTGGGGTCCGTTTGGCAATTAATCTCCAGAATTGGCGTAGGCACTAGATTTAACGATAGCGACTGCTATCTGATATTCTAACCCAGAGGGTAAACTAGGCCTTATTGAGATTAGTCCGGTTTCCTCACGATCTTTTCCTTCACCGAAAAGCGACTGGTAAATATCAAATGATATTTCGTACATGTTTCGAAAAACTCATTGGTACGAGCCAGGGTTTGAACCCGCAACCTCCGGATTGCAAGTCGCACGCTCTTACCGCTAGGCCACCAGCGCTCTTTAGAACGTTTACTTAAATTTTTAATTAAACTTACCTACTTAACATAATAAAGTCCAAATTACTTACCTACTTAACATAATAAAGTCCAACCAAGCTTTAACCAGTCCGTAGCTGACCATAATAACTTTTCACCAAACGCCACAGACGTTAGAATTTCGACTGAAATGTCTGAAGGCTTCAACAGGAAACTTTGGCTGTTGACGCGAATTGAATAATGTTTCTATTGTTACGAAGACTGTATGCATTACATCAGATGTTACGCGTGTAACCAACACTAACAACAATATTGTTCCCAAGTTAATCAAAGTTTGGGTAACGTTGTTTCTTGTATTAAGGAAGATGGGTAGGAAATAGGTAAGAAGGTGCATGTAACAGAACTTTATGGATGGAAAAGTCGAACAAGAAAAGTAACAGAAAATTGTAAAGCAAATAGGGATTTTTGTGTTTTTTTTTTGTGTGCGATAAGTCCCGCCAAACATCCTTGTACAGTTAAGGTACAAATAGGAACCCCGCGACGACGTATCGCGACCGCAGACAGTGTCGCTGGCTTCGTGTAGCTGAGATCGAATGGTATTTCATATAAATGCATAGATACCAGTCGTGACGCGGCGACGGCTAAATTGAGCCTTAAAAACTTGACCGTAAAGTAAATATATTAGTTTCTAGGAGACCTTAGTGCGATTATTTACGTTTGTACCTACGATAAAGTCCGTCTAGCCAAAGCTAATTGCTCCGACTTGATGGAATACCTAATCAAGATTGAATGAGACGAAGTGAATTAATCACGTCCAACTTGATAACTTTACAAATAAAATCAAGTATAATAACGAACAACGCTGCTTAGTCGAACTTGTGGGACACATATCAGGTGCAGGGCTCGGAACCGGTTTATTTTTAAATTCTGTAATAGCCTAATAAAATAAATAAAAATAAAATAAAATAAAAATAAAAAAATAAAAATCATTTATTTCAGACCTTGGTCCATACAGTGTTAGTACGACTTTACTCTAAAAATTATATTAAATTATTATTGAAATAAATTAAACTTACGATATTTTAGGGTTTAAACTTACAATATTTTAGGGTTACTAATATTTTTAATTATTTTATACTCTTTACGTAGGACTGGATCATGTATTTAGGTAACAACTTCGCATTTTTAGATAGTCCCATTAAAAATGAAATAATAAACCAAAGATATATAATAACCAGGTGATAAGATAGATAATAGCCAGGATGGTGAAACTAAATTAGAGTCTATATTAAATTTTATTACTAATTGGTTACAAACTCACAATCTACAACTTAATCTCAAAAAAACAAAAATCATACAATTTAAATAAACCTTGGCAAGAAGCTGAATTGCCATTGAATATCAGTTATCAGAACATACAAATAGAACACGTAAATACAGCCACTCTATTGGGATTAGATCTAGACAGTAATATGACTAGGAAATCCCACATACAAAAACTATGAAAAAAGTTGTCTTCCTTCATCTACGCGCTTCAACACCTTAAACGAGTTACGGACTTCGAGACTGCCCTTAGAGCATACTATTCATATGCCTGTTCTAGGTTATCCTACGGTCTCGTGTTATGGGGAAATAGCTGTGATGTTGATACAATTTTCATATTTAAAAAAAAAAGTATCAGAATACTAGTGAATATTGATCAACTAGATGCCTGTATACCTTATTTTATTAAACACCAGATACTCACTCTTGCCTCAATGTACATCTATGAAGCAAGCAAATTTGTGAGAAAACATACCAATCTTTATTCGCCACTAATAGATAATAGAAGAAACAACCGAAATGTAAACAAATTGGAATTGCCTTTCTCCTCATTAAAGCTTGTTACATCTAGCCCTCATTTTATGTGCATAAAAATTTATAATCACCTTCCGAATTCGCTAAAAAACTTAGAAAAACCTAAATTATTTCAAAATAAATTAAAAAACTTCCTTTTTAGTTAGCGCTTTTACATTGTGAAACATTACTTTAACGAAAATTATGATTAAAATACTTTTATAATATCTATTTATTTAAATTGTTTAAAGCTGTTAAGTTGTTTAGTTTTAAGTTATCTGTAGTATTAATGTTCCTGTGTCCTTACAGGGCGTCACTTGAACTAACCACATAATATGTACCATCTTTACAACTGGTTTGTGACATGCAATAAATGATTCTATTCTATTCTTTATAAAGCACAGTTAAAATTGTACTTAGTGCTGTGAGCACGACTCATGACGTGTTTCGCCTTTCTTGGCGACCAAAATGTTAATTACATAGATATACTCAAGTTGCCCATCCGATAAATCCGGTGCCAGTTGACCCGGGATTTTGCGAAACAGAAAGACAAAACCGGCCAAGAGCATGTCGGGCCACGCTCAGTGTAGGGTTCCGTAGTTACTCTTCCGTCACAATAAGCTAAACTCGAGCTTAAAGTATAGTAAATTGTTAACCAAGGGATGAAACGGTACCTTTCACCCGAGTTAAACAAATAGGCAAATTTACATAATCAGTACCTAATTAAAGTAAGTCTTTTTACTATGAAGGGAAAACTTTTTGCGATAACTCAAAAACAGCTAAACTGATCATGTCCGCTATAGTTTTCATTTAATGTCTTTCTTAAGCTCTACTTCCACGATTTTTTTCATATTTTTTGGACCTATGGTTCAAAAGTTAGAGTGGGGGGGACACATTTTTTTTTTCTTTCGGAGCGATTATCTCCGAATATATTCACTTTATCAAAAAATGTTTCTTGAAAACCCCTATTAGTTTTGAAAGACCTTTCCAACGATACCCCACACTCTAGGGTTGAAGCGAAAAATAAAATTCACCCCCACTTTACGTGGAGAGGTACCCTAAAAAAAAAAAAATTTTTAGATTTTATTGTACGACTTTGTCGGCTTTATTGATTTATATATCCATGCCAAATTTCAGCTTTCTAGCACTAACGACCACGGAGCGAAGCCTCGGACAGACAGACAGACAGACAGACAGACAGACGGACATGGCGAAACTATAAGGGTTCCGTTTTATGCCATTTGGCTACGGAACCCTAAAAAGGGGAGACAGACAGACAGAATAATACGCGATATTTCAAGCGCGACAGAGAGGGTGAATGACACGTGATATTTTGCCGACGGATCGTGTTTCCAATGCCGCTGACCGCAGTTGCCAATACTTCGCTAGGTATAAACAAAACCAGGGATTTGTAGGTATTCCGTACAGGATAGCGCGAATAACCCGACCTACTATTAAGCGTGAAGAGGTAACAGACGGTTACTTTCGCATTTCTAACATTTATTAGGGATTAGTAATTTACAAACTATCCCGTTTTCGAATTTACCCCAATGCACGTTCTAAGTTAACAATGTTCATCTTCTGGCAGGGTTTTGGTCACAAATGAGTGGAAGTGAAGCGCACCATGTCAATGTTTCACTATTTATTGCACGTTTCCGGAGCATGAACAACACAAAATCAAATATATTTTTTCAAATCACTTATTTTAAACGAAGTCGTACTTTTACGGATTATTAATCCGACTTCAACTCTACTTCGACATATAAAAAAAAGCAGCTATACTAAAAGATATTAAAGTGGATTTTCAAAAAGTTGACACTTGGCGAAAAAGAATGATTTGCCAAAGAAATCCAGCTAACTAGACAGCAGTTGGACTAGAGACTGGAGGGATTCCTTAGACGGAAAAACGAAGGCAAAGTCTAAGTACTTAATAAATTAATAGTTTAAAAAACACTAGAATAACACGCTTTTTAACCTTGAAACCTGATCGTGTTCAAAGTCCATTACGTGACCTTTCTCACAAGTGCAAACACGACTATGATACGATATTCCATCATGGAATGCCAGTGCCTATCTTCCGGCTTCATCATCAGACCTTGGAACCGAATCATGGACTATAGAAACTATGAGACTATACCTAATATCCCAAATTGTCAAGGGTTTCAAATAATCCAAATATAAAAACAAATAAAAAAATCTGACATTTTATTTATTAAAAAAAAAAGCCAGTCAAGATCTATTAGTACTTGAATGATCAATTAATCACAAACCTATCCAATTAGTTCCATAAAGCTACCTAGCACTTGAGCTGTCAGATCGGTTTAGCATAAATAAACCAACTCCGTGCCGTATCTAATAATCGAAAGCTTTTCAACCGTCCGACCACAGACAACTCCAATCCAAGAATCTAAATAGAATATAATATTCAGAATAAGTATTATTTATGACGTTTAAACATCTACGTACGTTGACGTTTAATTGAAGCGAATTGAAGCGAATATCAAAAACGTAACTAACACTAATGTCAGACAAACAATTTATAACGTCACCTGAAAAGGTTTCCACTCGGCTTGGTGTCAAGGTACCTTTAGGTTACCTTGACGCTGGTCTTCCTTGGAAACCCTTTCTCTAGCAAACCCACTTGTGAGTAGAAAAAGGCGCGATATTAACATTTTCTATGGGAAGACTACCCTACATTTTATGAAACAGTATGAAACCTTTAAATAATTCAGTCAAATGGAACTGGACTTTTGCCCGATTCCGTAGCAATAGCAAATGCAAAACTCACACTTCCATCCAACCGAATATACGGAATAGCTGTTAAAAATACTTAAGCTTTTAAAATGAAATTACCTTTTATTAGACCCTGCCTGGTGTAAAAGGAAACAAATCTCAGCCGACGCCATGGCACTTTCCCGACCTTTTCTTTTTCTGATGCGTTGATTTATTCGCTGAGACGGGAGGGATATTAGCAACAGATGTCTTGAATGATTTGTGAGAATTTTAACAAACAGGTTTAAATTCAATGGGTCTTGTCAGAATGTTTCCGACATAATTAATTGATTGAATTGCCGGCCTAGTCGGTATTGATCCTGCCTGCGAAGCAGGGGGCTCCGCCGGGTTCGAATTCTGGTACGGGTAATATTTGTGTGTTTATCACAAATGTTTGTTCCTGAGTTATGGACGTTTTCTATGTAGGTAAAGAAAAAATAAAGAATATATTTATTTCAAGAATTTGGCATTAAAAGAGCAAGCAGTACATTGATCTCCACACTAGGCTCAGCCAGTAACGTGCGAATCTCAGGTACCTATTAAATATTTATATTATAAATTAACATGTAATGTTTATTTATTTAGGTGATTAATTAAAAAAAGGAATTTGTAGTTTTTTGGATTTGCTATATGTCGTATTGTTGGTAACAACTCATCATCGTTATGCCAGCGTTGTGAACCACTATAAAACCATATATGATCATGCGCCATATTGCGGAATTTCATTGGAACTTAATTTTTCACACTAAACTGAACTGTCATTTCATACGAAACTGAACTGCCCTATACATGAGAATAACAGCGCCCTCTTGACAATGATCATATATTTCTGGTCGGGCTTCACAGTGTTTTTTATTTCTTTATACTCGTAAATATTGTCTTGTTATGATAGGAGATCCACTAGCTTAAACATAAAATGTTTTATTAACCGTCCAAGCCCAGGCATTGCAGGTTTAAAGCACTCACTTTCCATTATGTCGACGCTAGTGCACAACTTCACAGGTACGTCCCAGATCGTAGTCCTAGAAACTTGAAATCAAGCACGCTCCCCATTCAACTAAAGAATTTCTATACGCGCCATTCTAGAGCGACGGAACCGCGCGCATTTCAAAAAAGGAACGTGACCTGATTACCAACGGAAGCTGTCAGTTGTCGAAGTTCCATTTTCAAAGGTCGCAGGTACCACAGACTAGCGAACAACTTTCAACCGTACACCTGGATTTTGACGTTTAAATGTTGGTTGCATTGCGTTTT